>NW_020455539.1:4046-89654 GCF_003342845.1 Nothoprocta perdicaria
CAGCCTCCTCCATGCCCTCTCTCCTCGGGTTCTCCTCGGCTGAAGAGTCTGCCAAGTAGAATAAGCTTTCTTTTGGGAACGATGCTCCCCGGCTTAAACCTGAGCTAGGTGCAGAGCCAGGAATAACCAGAAGGCGCAGAGCCTGGAGAGCGCCAGCCCATGAGCTGACAAGGCTCCAAAGTGTCTTTGTCTCTTTCCTCACCCACCCTACCCTSATCTTGCCTCGCACCCTGTATCCCACAGCTTCACCGGCCATCCGAGCASTTYGATCTTGGAGACCCGTACTGTCACTTGCTGGGGAATGAGTACAACAGTCTGCATGACCCCCATYTGCGGGAGTACTACAACCGCAAAGAYAACCTGCGCAGACTGAGGAGAGAAGGMTWCATCACCAAGGACGGCCAAGTAGGTTGTCCACGTGGCTGAGAAGAAGGGTTTCCCCGGGAGGGGGAGGTTGCCAGAGCGCTGGCTGCAGCCCCTGCTCGCAGGTGGAGGCTGCAGCTCTGCTCTGCTGGTTTCCTGGGGCAGCAGGAGCCCACAGCTCACTCCGGGCATTCCCACGTGCTCGTGCCAGGCTGTGCGGCGCTGCCGGAGCAGCGGGTGCGTGGCCAGGCGGTGCAGCGAGGAGCCCGGCTCCGCACCGTGTGCTGGGAGCCACAGTGCCCGTCGCTGGCCCAGGCTGGGCTGCAGGAGAGCAGCTTGCGATGGCTCGCGCTCCTCCTGGCAAGGYGGGCTGCGCGTGAGCGCCACGAGCGCTGGCTCATTGCTGCCCTCACCTCCCCACAGGTTGTTTGCAATCTGCGTGAATTCAATCAGTACAGGCAATACCTGACCACGCTCAAGATACAGCTTGAGAAAGAAGATGGTCAAGAACATGAAGTTAAACCTCAGGGTTCACAGGTACTCTTTGCGGTGCAGAGGGTTGGGGTGTCACTTCTTTTCTCCCAGGAAGGCCTGTCCTGGAGAGCTGGGATAGGCTGTGCTGGTGTGCCAGCTCTTGTGGCATGGACAGGACTGTGTGGGCTCCGTGCTGAGCAGCTGATGCAGGGTGCAGGATTTGGGCATGGGTGGGAAAGTTGTCCCAGAGGGCCCTCTGAGTGGGCTGAGGGAAGCCCTTCTCTCCTGGTCTCTGCTTTCCTGTCCTGGGCCACACTTCTCAGAATGCTGGACGATGCAGGGAACTGTAGGAGCAAGGACTTCTTGTGCCTACTCTCAAAAGGAGCTTTCTTCACTTTCAGGTGTGGACTAGGTGGCAACAAGCCTGCAATAAAAGGCGGAGGAGTCGTAAGAGCCGAGCAGGGAAGACATGTAACAACCAAGAATGCACCACCCATGGCAGCCAGAAGAAAAACAACCGTGGCAGACAAGATGACAACACCTGTAGCAGACAAGACCACAACACCAATGGGAGCCAAGGCCACAACACCCGTGGCAGTCAAGACCACAACAACCAGGGGAGCCGAGACTGCAACACTCGTGACAGCCAAGAACCAAACACCAATGGCAGTCAAGGACACAAAACCCATGGCAGCCAAGAACACAAGWGTTGTGGYAGCCATGAACACAACACTAGTGGCAGCCAGGAGCACAACACCCGTGTCAGCCAAGAGGAAAACACAGGCGACAACCAAGAACAAAGCACCCATGGTGCGCACGAACACAACCGCCATGGCTATCAAGAACACAACAGCCATGGACACCTAGACAGCAACGGCAGTCAAGACCATCGCACCCATGGCAGCCAAGACCACAACACCTGTGACCGCCAAGACTGGAACACCCACCGCAGCCCAGACCAGGGCAAAGAGATCAGTCTGGTAAGTCAGCCTCCTCCATGCCCTCTCTCTAGTCTGTTCACCGTTCACTCATTAGCTCCTACTGCTCTCTGTTGCAGAAGCGCTCAAAGGAGGAATGGCACGCTAAAACCCGCACCATCCTGAACTGGAAAACACTGACAGGATTGCGGGAGCTGGCAGAGCGCATGGTTGAGAAAGTGCTGCAGAGAGTGAAAGAGCTGGAGCAGTCAGTGCACATTTTAAGCAGGGCTCCCCTGATGATCCGCGGAAAGTTGTTCGATAGTGGAAAAAGGGTAGGGCTTTCAGAGACACCTCCTCCAGATCTCTGGGAGGAAGTCTGGCAGGTGGCTAGAGAGATTGCAGCAAGCCTTTGGGATCACCTGAGGAAGCAAGGGGCAACCAGTGCATCAGACGCCTCTGAGCCCACGCTGTTGGCCAGGCGGAGGCAGCAGCGCATCGCTGAAGGAACCACTGCAGCAGGCACTCTGGAAGCAAGCAGAGCGAGGCAAGCTGAGTTTCCTAGGTGTGATAGAGCAGCTGCTCTGCCTTCTATGGACAAAATCACCAGAGGCGCTGCTAAGAGCATTGCAGCCACCTTGAAATGGTTTGTAGCGTCTCAGTTTGAGTATCGCTTCCGCTGCAAGTTTTCTGAAATCCTGAAGCTGCCCGTGAAGACTCTTTCTCAGAGGCAGCTGCAGCCACCCCAGGCACCTTCCTCAAGCCAGGTCATGGAAGAAGGAGGATCATCGGAAGCCTCTGCACATCAGACAGAAGAAGCCACAAGCCTACTTGAGTTGCTGCCCTCCCAAAATGAGGCTGAGATATCCCAAGACAGGAGCACGCTTGAAGGGGACGGCAGCATTGCCAATGCACTTTCCAAAATTCAGCAGCTCCACTCCGAATTAAAAGTATATGCTGAGACCTTTGTCCACGATGCTCTGGAAATGCTGAAGAAGCAGCAGAAGGCAAAAAGAGAAAGGTTTACCAAGGCAAAACCCTTAAAAGGTGACTCAGAAGAAAGCACCATGGAGAGAGGACCTGTGGAACCACTAGAAGAGCAGATTGTTCGGCCTGTGACTGCAGGAGATACAGGGGTGCACTGCAGAAGGCAGGTGGCCAAAGAGCCCAGACAGAGAGATGGGAATGAGAGCAATCCGGGGCAGATCTTTCCAAAAGAAGAAGGAAGGACAATTACTCCTGGAAAATTAGTGGAGAGTCAACCAGCAACAAAACTCCCTCCCATCATGGTCCCTGGAATGGTCCTGCTTTCAGAGGATGAGGCAGAGTCTCAAGAATCTGCAGAGGAACATTCAGCTCATCTGCTGCCATCCATCCACCAAAGCTCTGAGCATCTTGCTCAGAGCACATTCAAAGGTGTGCAGGAACCGCTCGCTTTCCCCTCGCCACGTGCATCAAGACCACGTTCTGCACTGCTGGAAACCCCACCAAAAGCGAGGGCAGGGTGCACACAAGAGCCTTTCCCTTCTGTGGGTCAGCAGTGCTGCAGGCAGCTTGTCCCTCCAGCAGCTCCAAAACCCCCTGCCCAGAGCAGAGCACGGATGAGACCGACCTGTGTAAAGCTGGTGACGCATAAACCAGAGCAACATGAATGCTGAGAGGGCTTTACCAGGGCAGAGAATAAAGATGTTACTTCCAAGCACTGTGTGGAAGTTGCTGTATTCCTGTGCTGCTCTGGCGATTGGCACCTTGTCATTACAGGGACCAGCAACCGCTGCGAGAGCTGCACCAGACCTTGTGCCCAACTCGCAAGGCAGATGAGCCGCAGCTCCTGTTACAGACACCTACGTAGGGCCAGGGCTTCAGAGCGCCTTTTCTCAGGGCCAGGGGACTGGGCATGCCTGGCCTATCTAGGCCTAATCCAGGCAGGCAAGGGTGCTCCAACACTTACACATATGCTACTTAGTTTGGCTTTTATATCTGATGGGTAGCAATAACCTATGACAACAAGGATGTCTCCTGCTCTGTGTCCTCTTGGCTTTTTCAACCTTATGGAAGAGATTGGTCTGTTAGCAAGTGTACGTTTCAGTACATATCCCATCACTAGTCACTTACATGGGGTAGCTCATTGGGCACATGGAATTGTTCAGCAGTCATCAGTGGGTCCCTGCTTGGAACTGGTAGATTTGACCTTGAAGGTGGCTGTAGTCAAGGGTGGGAAATGTCATGTTGAGTTGTCCTGCCCTTGTAAGAGGATATTGGGAGATCACTGCTGTGAGGCCGGAGATGCTGAGATCTGTGTCTTGTAGGTGGGCAGAGGCTGTGCCTTCGTGAAAGCAGCTCTTCCAGACTGCTGTGCTGGTTGCCAGATGTGGCCATCCTTTGATTCAGGACTTCACCTGGCAGCAACTCAGCTCATGTGTATCCACAGCGGTAGTGGTGCTGGGGACAAGCCCATTCACTGTCTGTGGGAGGACAAGCTCTTGATGGAGCTAAGCTCGCTGATGGCTGAGAACCTGGAGCCAGGGAATTACTCTGGGTGTCATTTCCACCCTCATCCTTCCTTGAGAAGTCCTCCTGTCACTTTGTCAACGTTCCCTGCTCAGCAGCCCCCTGCACCCTTCTGAGCCTGGTCAAAAAGTCATGTTTTCCTCCCACTGGTGCCCTATATGTAGGAGGCAGCAAAGTGTATGGACTCTTTCAGCAAGTCCAGCAATCTTAGCAGGTCCAGCAATTTTCGTAGAGCACCTTCTTTTCCCCCATTTGATGGGAGCCTAATGGTAGTAGAGATTGTAGGCTCAGCTCTGAATTGCAGCCTATGAGAAATGGATGAGCTGAGAAGATGATTTTTAAATGAGAATGAATTTCTCAAACTGAAAAACCTAGTCCATCTGTCATTGTTGGGGCTGCATGGGGGAAACAGTGGCTTAAATGACAGTGAGATGATGCCTTGTGGGTGCCTGTTTGTGCCCTCAGTGACAGCGCTGCATTTAGGAGAATGAATCAACCATTTGTAGTTCTCTCAAAGCACACAACATTGACATGTCTCAGGAAACACGGTCTGCTGAAAGGAGCTGAGTTTTGCCAAATCTGCAGCTTTGTCGGGTCATGTCTGTGTGCGCTGTGATGCTGCTGGAGTGTGGTCTTTGGTGCAGCTAGGACAAAATACGGTCCTACATCTTATCTTCCAGTCACAGTAGGGTGACATAACGTCCCAGAGGCATTTTCAGGAATCTCCCCAAACTATTGTTGATGCCGTTTCTTATTTCTGCTGTTTTTTTATCATTCACCTGAGACTCTGCACCACCTTGACTTAAAGAGGTACCCATATAAAGGAATGCCTGATTTGCAATGGTTGCTTCTTTAAGATAGGAAATAAATAATTTTCATGTGTTTTCTGAGATGAAGATGACCTTCGTTAAGTGCAAAATAGAGCAGCTTTTTAGATTCTGTCCACAGATACCAACCATCCTGGAATTGGTCACTGTCTCTCACCTCAAGGAGGCCTCTGCAATGCCTGAACTTCCGTCAGGCTCCATCTTCTCCAAGTCCCCCCTCTTCTCAAGCAGTTCTCTCCCAGAGCTCTGTGCTGTTTTTAGCAGAGTTTAGTGTTCCCATTAGCTGTTAGTCTCTTGTTAGAGACTAACAAGAACCTGTAGTACTCTGGACCTCGCCAGTGGTAAACTGACATGGGTAATCACTGTTCTGCTGCTTGTCTTCTCGTTCTGAATGTGCTGTGAATTTAGAGTAGGAGTCAATTAAACAGCATATAGGTTTCTTTGTCAAGATCAATTAAGTCCTTTTCCCACCCAGTGGAATTGTCTCTCTGGAATTTCACATTCTGCTTGGCTGCAATTTCTTCAGCAGCTTTTACTGGATAATGTTGATGCTTTATAGCTTGATTTAAATCATACGGATCAATGTATATGGGTATCTTATTTGGATTTTCAATTACATCCATATATTTAGCCTAAATGAATTATCCAGGCTGTAGTTTTCCCTACATAGAGAATTTTTCATAAGGGCCAATTCATTTTTTCTTTTTCTTTAAGCATAAATGACTTTTTTTAAGAGTAGGACCGTTAAAGTTATTTTGCATGTCTCGTTGTGGTATTACTAGATAGGCTAGTCCAAAAGTTTTCAAACAATCTATGGATTCTGATATTTTTTTGGACAGAGATATAGCCGCTTTGGAAATGTCACTGTTGTGGTTTACTCTATGGCATGGAGGAAGGCATATATATATATTTTTAATACCTTATGTTGGAAATTACTCAATGCTAGCAAGCTCAGAATAATAAACCTACTCTTTTGGATTTTCTTTAACTCCAGGGAACCAGTTTTACTAAACTAAATCAGAAAAGGGAGTAATTGCTAGAATGTGAATTACTGTGTATTTTTTTCCATTATGTAACTGTGAAACCAGAATTATTTAAGTAATTTTTGAGTTTCAAAGAGCAGAAGCTAAATGCCACTATCCTTTTTCCTCAAACTGCAAATCCTAAGTATTTCATGTGGTTCAGTGCAGTTTTCTGTTTAATGCAAAACTTTTCACAGTGAAAACAAAGGCCAGAGGTCGATGTCAGCTCGGGAAATTGATGTCATCTGAATTTTCTCATTGCTTGAGTAGATTTAAGGGATCAGTCTTGTGCTAAGGCAAGTGCCCTGACCACTGGCAGTCCAAGGAAACAAAATCTATGTCTCTATGGTAAATCTCTCATTTCAACACTGCGAAGCTCTGTATAAACCAATTAATGTTCCCTGAAGGAAACCCACTTTCCAAATAGCTGTTCTTGCTTTCAAGCTAATGAGCCACTCTTTGGCTTTTGCTCTTGGGTTTGACAATTGTTTAGAAACCCAAATTAATCAACCAAGAACAAAGCCAACAATAAGGTATAAGGGACCCTCACAGGACTCATCTGGGAATCAAAATCAAGTTAATTCTTCTGCATGGTTAGATCAAGGATTTGCACCAGTATCTCATTGTCATAGAACTCTTCCATACACCCTTTCCAGGATAATTTAATCCGTGCCCTCTCTCCAGAGTTATTGTGCAGCGTAAGAGATTTCAGGAAACATTAAAAGTGGTTAACAGAATTGCGGTCTTTGATCCAGTGAATCTTAATTCTGTAAAGAAGCGGAACAGTTTAGGAAAGAAGGATGCCAGGTGCTCACTTCTGCACTTGGTACCGGAGCAGGTTGTCTGGAGATGCAGAATCCAAAACTCTCCAGAAGAGGGAGGAGGTGGACCAACCTTCACCTAAGGTGAGTATTCTCAGGCTATTTGGGGAACAAGCAGAAACACCTTTTTGAGGACTAACTGCCTATTAACTTGAGGGAATATGCACAGATTATTCATCATCATCTGAGTTACTCTGTTACTGCTACTGTGGGCTAAAGGTACCAATTTCAGCTCTTAAATCCACATGTGCAAGTGACTAGTTTTATTCAGACTGATGCCTGTATATTATATAACTTTCCCTTTATCACTTACGTGTTGTTTGGATTCATTTTCAGAGTGCTGAGAAGACAGCCATGTATTAATTTAATAATTGCTTAATGCTGTAATACACACATGCTTTAATTGAGCAATTTCCTAGGTCCCATCATAGAATCTATTTAATCTGTCAATATTTTTAGTGCCAAGTTTTTTCAAGTATTTTAAAAAAATAGTGATATGATTACAATAACTTCGATTAAGCCTGGCACATTATCAGACTGGCTTCTGAGATACTGCACAGTAAATAATATACAAACCCCAAATGTCTTTCTATCAAATTTGAATTTTTAAAAATATATTAAAGCAGTATATCTTTACTTTTACAAGACAGCAGGCTGGATGTTACAAATATATAGTCTATTAGTTATAATTTTGTCTACTTAAAACATGCACATGTTTTAATGAAATGATGCAAATATAACTTAAGAATGCTCTAGTTTAGTTTATTTTATAGCCACTGCAACTCTGTGAAAAAAAAATACTAGAACAGGATACCAAATATTGGATGAGAAAAGCATTTATCTCAGTAAAATGCTGTATTTATGCTTTCCTTCCTCTCTTACTGGAAACTCAAGAATCAGATGGGACAAGAAATAAAAACATAACTGCTCTTTTTTTCTGCGAAATGTGTTGAAATAGGGGGAACAAGTGCCTCAGTTTTGCTTGATAGAATCATAGTGTGCTTCAGATTGGAAGGGACCTCAGAGGTCATCTAGTCTGGATTCTGCAGTTGCAGATGGTCAAGAAGGCAAGTAGGTGCTGGGCCATGTTTCCTCTTTAAAGATGTAAGTTCATTATTTACAATGTGCTTTGAAAGCCCCTGGGATGAAGCTAATGCAAAATGTGGCTGTTATTACTATGAAGTCTCACAGCAAACTTGAACTTGCACAAGTGTCTATTCATAAGCTTTTAAGAAATCAATTCCAAATAATTGCATTACGTCCTTTTTATTAGTGGATTTCCTGCAGTAATTGACTTATAGAGAAAGAAATCTATCAGCTTAGCAAGGAGTTTGCACCTACTAGAAAAATTACAGGATTCTGTATGTGAAAGCATCTTTAACAGAATAATTTTAAATTAAAAGCAGCTCTAACAATACTGTAATTATGAGCATTGCCTGAGGCTAATCCAGCTAAAAACGCATTGAATGTTGAATGAATTTTCGTCTAGGACAAACACACTGTGAAGGAGACTGAGGAAAGGAAGTGCAGACGTGCACTTTACATTTGTGAAGGGATGCAGGAATTTTTCTGTCATTCTAGGGACCTAAATTGGAATATTAGATTTATATTTTTCCCAGTGGATGGTGGGGGAGCACATATCCGGAGAACACCACCATCCCCAAGATACTACAAATTCTGTCTTCAGATATGTTGTAGCTGCTGGAGACCTGATGACCACAAGGTGGATGGAGTTCTTCTCAGGCTTCACTCTATGGGATTTGCAGTTCAGGGACTTTTTGCCTGGTGTTAAATATGTTTCAGTTCCAGTGTAGTGCTTCTGTGCAGCTTTTTCTCCTCAGTTTAGGCATTCACAGGATACATGGAAAGACTCAGGGTCATATTCTTTTCCTACTTGATGTAGTGCAAGGATGGGAATGGGCATCTCTTCTATCTGATATTCTATCTAATTCTATTTAATATTCATTAATCCCAAGAGAAAGAAGCAGCAAGAAGTTGGACTCCCAAGTTGTAGCAGTTTGATATGGTACAGGAAGCTCAAGTTCTGTGCCAAAACTCATTTGTGCTCAGCAAAGCAGCCACAATAGGTTCACAGGGCTCCATCTCAAAATATTTCATAGATTTGCAACTGGGTTCCTCCAAAGCCATGTTTCTTCATTATTTATAATTATATGAAGGGACTTCAGGGAGGTGGCCCCATATCACAGCAGCAGCAAGTCCATGTATTCTGAAATGTGCTGTAGCACGTGGGTCGGCAAGTTCATTTTGTTATGACTTTACTGTAAATATAGGGTATTTGAGCCTTACGGGTGTGAATCCTCCTCCTGATTGGGATCAGAAAGATCTCAATAGACACACCACAGCATCTCACATCCTCCAGGTGGGAGTAGTGGCTTCATTTCCTACCTGGCGGCTCCTCTGTTCCAGTCCTGTAGCATCCTCTAGACTCTCCAGCTTGCACTGGGAGATCCAACTGGACCCAGTGCTGCACATGATGTCACACCTATGTCGAACAGATCGGGATCTGTCCCATTGCTCTCTTGCTAAGGCAAAACAGAGAGCAATTGGCTCAATGGTGCCTTGGTTTGCAAGGGCATAATGTTAACCCGGGCTGAGCTCGTTCACCAGCCCCAGGACCTGTTCTGTAAAGCTTCTTTCCAGTTGCCTCCAGTATGTCCGGCTGCTCTGGATTATTTTTTACCAGGGTGAGACTTTGTATTTAGCTTCAGTATTTAGCTTAACAAGATTCCCATCAACCCATTTCTCCACTTCCTCTTAAATATCAGCCCCAGTCTCTAGTGTGTCAAGTGTTCCCCCAGTTTGGAGAGAAATAATGTAAAGACTGAGCTGTCACAGAGAGCAGTCTTGCCCTGCAATGACTACAAATATCCTGTGTGCTTCAAGGAAATTTAAAATTAATAAGATTCTATTTTAATTGAAGGGTAGTGGAAGTCTACATTTCCTGATGCAAACTTTGCAAAAACTAGTATTTCTGATGCCTGACCTCATATATCTAAATACCTCTTTCTTCATTCATATTAGCATTGGTAGAATTAATACATTATTCAGTGATTTAGTCCTTCCATCTATGAGCCAAACCCATTTTCTTCAAATGTATTCATTGCTTCCTCGCATTTGTTGATTTGTTAAGTGAAGGGCATTCAGCCTATACAGAATGTTTGGGAACATTTTGCTTTGTTTGCAAAACATTACCCATAGTGGGGAGGCCATTTGAGTCTCAGAGTATTGTTCCCACTACCCAAATCTTATGAAATGAAGGATTAGTGAATTATGAATGCAGGGACTTAATACCAAGTAATGACTGCAGAGTGCTGAATAGTAAGTAGTCAGTTCTTCCAGTTGTCACACAAACATCCTCATTTACTTTTGTTCTGGGGGGAGGAAGAACTTGTTTTCCAAAGGTTAATGCCTGTAAATTTACTTTAATACTCATGGCTAAAGGCTAAGAAGAATCAGTGGGATTGCTCACAAACACATGCACTAAAATCAAATGGAAACTTGCCTTCAAGAAATCATTTGTATTCTATCTAGTTTGTATTTGTCAATACATTTGTATTGTATCTAGTTGAAAACACCTGTAATATGTTTATAGGTATTCTAGGGATATCTAAGGAATACCTTAAAGAAAGCGCATGCAGAATTTAGCTATTTTACTCAGGTCAGCACTGAAATATACTTGGTCCTTAATGCCACTGTGATATAAAACCATGTCAGTGCTAGATGAGGTTCAGCCCCAGGGAGCTGTATTTGACTGCAAGGAGCATTGATAGGGCTTTTCATCCTTCTTCTGCATGCAAAGGATCTAAAAGTGAAGGATTTAAAACTTTTTGGAGGGACGGGGTTGTATTTCATGAGAAGCGACATTTCATCTTTGATCCACTGAATCCCTGTTTATTCATTACAGTTTGTCTTTCTCACTGATGTAATGAAATATAAATGTTTATGTTGATATATAAAGATAGCAACATTGATTTTTTTTTTCTGCAGTAGATTTGTTTACTATCAAGCTCCCAAACCTTCCTGAGGTCTTTTTTTCTATTGTATTGTGACACCTTTTCAAACACAGCTTTTTCCTAATTGTTGTTTCTGCTGAGAGAAGTACGTGAAAGGATTTGAAAAGGATGCAGATGGTGTCTCAGAGAGGCCATTTCAATATATTAAAATGTTGAGATGCTGTGATTTTACAAAGACAGTACTTTGTAAATTACATATTTGCAAAAATTTGAGACAAAATTGTAAATATAACACTGCAAGCAGAGTTCTTTAACCTGTATTATTCTTTCCTCTAGATTTGTATCTCATATTAGATCCCTTAGGGTTTTGGCTGTTTGCAGATATTTTGACACTATTTGTATTTCAATTTTAGTATATGGTACCCTCAATGTGCTTTTAGTAATGAATGAACAAGCTTGGTTAAAATGTATAGGTGTGAAAAACATGTTCAAAATCAAAATCAACTTTAACATGTAAAAAACGTATTTGCATCTTTGTTTTAAATCTGCACTGCCCATGAACCTGAACAAAAAACTCTAGGCTGTAAACCCATGTCAGACAAGTAAAACAACCCACACCTAAATCTTACACCTAAGTCTAGCATCCTTTTTTTAAGCCTTGTTAGACTGGGACAAAAGTAAGGGCTAAGGTTGTATTACTGCAATGGATAAATTCTCAAGATGGAAAAATTACTAGAAATTGGAATAGTGCTCATGCTATTCCATCTTAAGACACTAAACTCTCCCCAGGGGTTATGGAATAATCTCATGCTGATTACACTGATGTTCTGTTCCAGGTCCTGTGCTGGTCCTAGAGCCGCCAGCTCCTTATCAGGCTACTTAGTAGTTATCAATTTATTTAGACAGAATGTTAATTAATCTAGAATCCATGAAACTTTTTCTTAATGAAGAGTGTTTCTCAGTTAATCTCGGCTTTGTTGTGATTGTGGGTACATCAAAGAAATTGATTTTTTAGATTACAGTGTGTTTACATCTAGCACAACTTCAGTATTCGTTTGCTGAAGAAAAGGATACAGATAAAATTGGAGCAAGCTTTTCCCTAGAAGTGATGGTTTAAATACCAAGTTTGCCTCAGTTCCTGGAGCTATAAGCGTAAAGCTTGCTTTCAAATGCTTAAGGAAGGTGAATTAAATTCTAATGTTTAGTGAAAGGGTTTTTTTTTAGAAATACCCTGGATGAGTTGTGCAGATCCAGGAATATGAGAACAGTAAGTATGCAGTGACACAGAGCTGAGGGCTTTTGTCTTGAATCTCCTGGGTCTGTCTTCGATCTCCTCCATCCTTTGTGTGGCCCTACAGCAGGAATTTCAGGTTTCCGAGACTGGATTTCTTCCCCTCTACTTTGTTTTGCCAACATCAAGTACTGGAAATGCTACCTTGACTTTTATCCCCTGAAAAATTCACATTTTGATAAGCAAGCTCGAGAAGCGGGTGGGCAGCAACGGCTCCAGATGCGTTTCTCCAGTTTCAGAAGGCTTTGGTAATAACAAGTCCAACAACTGGCCTGATTACATCTCTTGGATGAGTCTGTGTTTGTATTGAGAGGCAAATAAACTAAACAGCTTCTGCTAAATCCCTTCGGAGCCCTACATGCATCGATTCTCTCTTTGGAGAATTCTAAATTAAGTGGTAATGTCCTGCGTATAGAAGAAATATTCTTTGGCTTCATTTATCTTGAAGATGGTGCATGAAGATTGCTTCCTCCCTTCCCCAGCCCCACTCGGATCACAGTGCTATGTTAAGGGCAGATGGAGACTGAGAGTGTCCATTAGCAAACCCAGATCCAGTTTCTTTTAAATGCAAATATCTGAAGGCGTTATTGCGTGCAGCTTATCCCATAGTTGTGCTGCACTCCTGAGCAGAGGGTTAGGAGGAGGCTGAGAAAGACCCTGGAGGTGAGCTAACCTGTCCTTCAGCTTCATCTGCACGCTCACAGCTGCTTGTCCAGCCTGCTCTTCCAGCCTCTCATGACGGAGACGCTGAGGTGGCCACGGCAAACTACCCCAGTGCTCTATCTACAAAAAAGAAATAAAATAAAAAAAAAAAACCCAACTTTTCCTAAATGAGTAAACTAAATATTCTTCCTTCTGTTACAATCTCTGAATTCTTATCTTCTACATCCATTGAAAATGGTTGTTTTTACTCTTTGTAGCAGTCTTTTCTGTATTTTAAGAATATTATTGTGCTTTTCCCCTTCACAAAGGCCCTCCATTTTAAACACTAGTTTGTTCACCTCTTTTCATAGGTCTCATTATCTAGACTTCTGAATGACATGCAGGTATTGGGAATGCATCTAGGTGCTTTCATGCTAAAGAAGGAAGGAAAGAAGGAAACCTGTATAAGGCATCATAGTGATTTACCTTCATGGTAACACTACAAAGTTAGATGAGCTTCTTTATTTATTAAAAATATAAGATTTTATATATATGTATAAATTTTGACTGAAAATTACTGTAAATAGGTACAATACTTATTAGTAGCATAGCCTATACATCATCTCATTTCTTCAGCTTTACCCTGGGAACTTTATTCTGCTGAATTCTAGCTGTGCATAATTCTGCTTCTTAATGTCATGAGTGCAAAAACACATGATTTAGAGTCATTGAAAAATATGCTGAAGTGTTTACCTTTAGCTATATGATACTCCTAAACTATGTGCAGAAATACAGAACGACACGTAATATTTATTACGAGACTAGGTGAGTCAGTCCATGGGGGTAGACAAACCATGAAGTCTTGGCCAGCATTCCTGGAGCAGAACCTTGCTACTGGGAGACTCTTCTTGGTTTGGTGAGGTTCTCCACAGGCCACCTGAGGAATGAGAGGGCTGGAACAGACACGGGGTAAAAACAAAAGCCTTTGAAATAGCCTAGACATAATGATCTTGAAGATCACTTTAGACCCACAATCCCAGAGACAAATAATCTGCATTAATGCCTTGCTAAAGAGGAAATTGTAAACAATATATATTTTAAAGTTAAAAATTATTCTAATTTAATGATATCTGTTCAGTCAGTGTTTGGAAGTAAATCAGCGTGTGAGTAGTAAAACAATAATGTACTTTAAACTAAATTATTAGTAAACAAATCAGTCTGGTAAGCAGTGAATGTGTGATACATTATTCATTTCCATTATCCAAAACACTTCACTAGCTCTCAGAGTCTGGCAATAAAGTATTCATAATACAGTATCTACCATACCAGAAAACAGTCTCTAATGTGATATTAAAGTTAAAAGAGAAGTGAAGTATATTTCCCCAAAGCAAGGTATAAGACTAATCCTGGTGTGAATCCAACATATGTTTCTTTCTAAACCTGGATTTCCTTTTTTTGGGGGGGAATATACTTCATTAAGGAAACAAATGAACAAGATGTTTATGTAATCTGTGGAACAAATCGGAAATAAATAGAGTAATAATAATTGGACTATTTTGTTAATTCATCTCAAAGAGTGGTTATTGATCCTCAATTTAAGCAGTTGATTGTGTTTGCTATTAGCTTGTTGTGTTAAGTTTGTCATTGTAACTATACAATAAAATGCTATATTTGCCACAGGCTTCCACTGGTTGACTGCACATGGATTGTTTACATTCTTTCACTTATTTTTGACAGACTTCTATAATTTAGACTTACCTTCTGCATGTGGCTGCTCATATATTATTTTATAATCTTTGATAGAGCTGAAGGAGGAATAAAACATTAATTAATTTGGCTTCTTCTGCTCATAAATTGTGAGCAGCTTATGAGGGTTTCATGTTTATTTGTTATTCAAGAAGTATTTCTTGAATAACTGTTAATGCTCGTTCTTGCTCCGCTAGTTGTTAAGAGCAACTTGTTCCAGTTAAAAACCTTTTAGTATGTTTGAATGAAAGTGTTTTGTTTTGTGCCCGTTGCCTTTTACCCTGTTGCTGCACACTGCTGAGAAGAGGCTGGAGCTCTCTTTTTCACATGCTCCGACCAAGTGTCTATACACATGGATAAGATTCTCCCTCACTCTTCTCCAGGCTAAACGGTCACAGCTCTCTCAGCCTTTTCTCACAGGACAAATTCTGCAGTCACTTAACCACAGTTGCCCTTTGATGAACTCACCCAATATCTTTCTTCTACTCAGGAGCCTGGGACTGGATCCTCAAAATGCATCATCTGGTTTGAAGGTTTCTTATACCCTTTCGAAAGACTCCCGTCACTTTCTCCACTCTACTCAGGAAAGATCATCTAGTCTATTGCCCCTGCTCAAGCAGGGTCACCTAGAGCACATTGCCTGGAGCTTGAATACATAAAACTTTCCCAGACCTGTTTCAAAAATGAAGAGCTAATGTTCCTGCCAAACCTGCCTATTCACAATATTCCTATTTCTGCACGATTTGTCCTGCACATTGTGCCTGCATATGTGCCAACAGTTTGCTATAAATGGTGGTCATTGGAATGCAGCTACGTCTAGGGGAGTTGAGTGCTACTGGGGTAGAGGATTAGAACTGAGATTTGTGCTCCTTTCACTGTTCTTGACTCCTGGAGATTTCCCTGCTGTGGCCCAGGTTAGTCCCTGCTCGGTGAGAAGGACTATTGCTGTATCACAGCTGGATATACCCTTTGGATCCAATGGAGATAGAAGGATCTGCTGTATGCTGTGCCTGCAATGTGGGGCTGTGCCAAGGGGAAAGCTATTTGTCTGCTTTCCAAAGGCATGAGACACGAGCAGGGCTTGAGAGAACTGTGAGTTGGATGTAGGGGAAAAAAATGTATCTGAAGTTGGGACATCTGATTTAGACATATGGATGATAAATACCTGACATGGCATTTGCCTGAATGTGGTCCTTTCAGGGTTAGCAGATGGTTTGTGGCCATGACAGTTATGACTAACCATAAATAACTTCCACTGTCGTCTAAAGAAAAGTGTAGGGGGAAATAATAGCATATGCTTTCCCAGCAGATAGCATGGGAAAGGCCAGTAGGGCTGGTGTCCAGCTATAATCTTTCTGAAGCTGATGGTCTACCTGCGACCTGCGGTGAGGACATGAATATGTGGACAGCATCCTCTGGAATACAAATCGACAGGGCTACAGCATACTTGCAAAGACAAAGAAAACATCAACATAATAGCTCGTCATCTTGTTTCTCCAAGACTTGCTGTAATACTTGATTTTGATTTACTTTTTATGAGTTTATTCTAACCTACAGACTTTAAATCTGGAGTAAATGAAAGAGAATTGTGCCCAGAAGGTTTAGGATGAAAGACTTTCTGTCCTTGCTCAATTTATGATATTGTGGATCTGTAATACTATTTTTCTCCTTGTATTAGATTTTAGGTGGGTTTTTAAAACAAAGCAATAAAACCCAAAAAAAAGCAAAAAAGAATCAAAAAAATGAGAGAATACTAGTTTTATAGCATCTGATAGCTACAAAAATATATTATTGTTTTATTAAATTCAAGATCAGTGAAGATGAAGAGTTAAGTAAAAAACTTATTGCAAAGCTCACTGAAATCTTTCCATGGGCACTGAATCAACCCTAAAGGCAGTATTTAGAGTTTGAGGAATGTTTAATGTCTTGTATTTGCTGTTTTTTGTGGCTTTGGCCTGGGATAAATTCTTTGATGCGTATAGAGTTACTATCTCATGTATGTGTTGTGGTATAGAAGTTGAGGCGCAGCTTGGCAGGAGGTGACCCGGCTGCCGTTCAGACCCTCTTCGTGGTGGCATCAGAGTTGGCTTGTTGGTCACCCAGGCACCGCATGGGAAACCAAGGCTGCAAGTTGGGTTGGCTTAGTTCTCCTGGGTTTAGTTCTCCTTAGTTCCCCTCTGCTTTCCAACCTCATCTTACTCGCTGCCTGTCACTTCTGACAATTGGGGTAAGATCTCAAATAGGATAATTTTTTCTTCCTACATTTCTAAGAACTTACAGCAGTAAGATGGAAATCCTTCATAGTGAACAAGAACCTTTTCCTTCCTCTGAACCATGGCTGCTGAGTTTACCTGAGGAATGGGCAGCAGATGGCTGGTCATGCGAAATTCTCCAACCGCCCAGACTTGGCTGATGGCTTTCTCAAAGCTGTTATCTGTCTTTATTGTCTACTGTCATCATGCTGCAGGCCGGGCTCTGGCAGGGATGCAGGAGAAACGGTTGGCGGCCAGAGCTTGGACAACACCCTAGGAGAGCCAAAAACCAGAAGAAAAGGAGACAAGGGTGTTTCTGGACTGTGTTCTCTGGTTCATTGGCAGAATGTGCTGATTGCTTGCACTCTTCCCTTTATGACCATCTATTAATCACATGAAAAATCAGCCAGAATATGTTGCTCTGTGAGCATTTCTGGCTTATGCAGAGCATCACAGGGTGGCTTTCAGCTGGGACTAGGTAACTGGGGTGGTAGTTTTCCAAGGGAATCATTTTTGATGAGCAATTGTCATACGGCAAGAGCAACCTTTTCCATCCTCTGCGCAAACTTTTGGTGTGACTTTTATGAGGAAGTGTTCCACTTCTGAACAGAGATTTACATGTATATCCTAAGCAGATTTTACCATATTTTATAGGGCGAAGAGTCATGCTCTTGCTCAGGGATGGTAGTGAAGAGTTAGAGGGGAAGAGGCAGCATGCAATGGGACTGCTCTGGCCCATCCTGATGAGTGCAGGGGCCAGTGCATGGAAAGAAATATTTTAGTTAAACTCTGTGAGTCTTACAGATTTATAAGCTTCAAGGCTGGTTGCAAGTCTGCAAGCTACAATCCTGAACAGTGTGGAATTTGGCTTGCCACTATGTGGTCTTGAACAGCAGAAATAAAGCAGAAGTTCACAGTAATAGTGGAGTGGGGAAATGCTACATTAAATCAGGAAATATTCAGTGTGCATTGCAAATGAAAAGGTTTTTCATTTGTGTTCAAAAGGAGGAAAAATAGTGCCAAGCCTAGATAATAACACAGGAAAGCTCTGGTGGCTTTTAAGGATCTGCAGCTCTAATCTCTTTTGATAACAATAAATTGAACCAGCTCCTCTGCTGAGGATTTTCTGTAGCTGAATCATACCCATATAACAAGAGAAATGGCCACTGTTTCTCCTATTTACCATTTCTTCATTTAAATAAGTTTTTAAACTGTGCTCTTCTTTCTTTAGTTACATCTGATTTACTGCATTTTAAATGGAAACCTCTCCAGCAACAATACCTTCCTCTATCAAGATTTGTAATCACGCTGTTGTAATCAGACTGTTGAACTATTATTCAAGTTATTAATTTGTCATTTTATGCAGAATATGATCACAGTAAGAGATGAGCAAGAAGGGTTTATTCACCTGAAGGCAGAGCAGGATGGATTTAATTAAAGAAAGTGGCTTTTTGTGTGTGTATGTGTTTGTGTGTATTTATCAGCCCAGCAGCTTAAAAGCTTACACAGCAATTTACATAAATTACTGTGCACATTTTTTATTTAGATTCTTACCTCTAATTTGATTATTTGACAGGGTCATAGTGAATGTCATGTAAGAGAGTAAAGTCTATCAATTTTGGTGCTGGCCTTTCTAGAAAGAAGGCAAACACTGGAACCTAGACCTCAATTTTTATTTGAAGATAGTTGTCTTAACTGTGATATGGAGGCAGAAGGAAGGTGCAAACTTTGCACTAGGAGAGGAAGATGAGAGAGGAAGATGGGAGAGGAAGAGTGCTTGTGCAGAACAAGGTGCTCCTTCCCTGAAGCTGAGCAAATAGCAGGGATGCAGCAGGCTGTGCTGCCCTACGCAGTCCAAGATGAGAAACACTTTATTTCTGAAGGAAATTTTGCTAGGAAGAGTAGAAGTGCTAATTAAAAGGTGTTGACTATTTTAACCTCATTTCTTTCCACTGGGGAACTGTGGCACGCTCATGCTTGTATTTCTTCACTGAGAACGCAGTACTGCACTGGAAGAAATCAATCTGCAAATATTCAGCTCCCAGATTTTTAAAGATAATTGGGCAGGAGCTAAAACCAGGCTGGATTGTAGCGTAGGTTATATATGTAATATATGTTTGTAATTTATATGTAATTCACGCTTGTAATATATGTTCGTAATATATGATGTGCTTTGACACAATCCTTTGCCACATGCTCTAGGAGAGCCTGCGTGTGTGGGGGAGTTGGACTAGATGATCTCTAAAGATCCCTTCCAACCTCAATGATTCTATGATGCTATGAATCTCATGTAGGCTATGGGATCTCCATTCTTGGAGATTTTCAACACTCAACTGAAAGACACCAGGGTTGACCTGCTCAGGTGTTGCTGCTAATACAGCTTCAAGCAGGAAGCTGGCCAGAGACCCTGAGAGATCCCTTCCAGTTCCTGTGACTCTATTTTGTCCTCCTGAAAGAGCCTTTGCTTAAGTGACTTCGGGTAAGAGGAGAGGAAGATAAGAATATGAACCCGCTCTCCCTACATAATGAAAAAAAGAATTCTGTAGTAAAAAAAAAAGCCACCATTTTTATGGATGTTGCACAGAGGCAAGCGATCCTGCATCTAGTTTTAGGAGAGCAATATAACTGGCTTTGACAGTCTGGTCTAATAATAATAAAAAGGCTTAACTCCTCATAGTGTATCCTGATAGCAAAACTAGAGGGGGAATTTAGCTCATAAAAATTCATCTACCGTGGCTAAAGCCCTGTAAATTGAAGTATGTATTTTGATTGTTAACAAATAAATAAAAAATAAAAAATAAAAAATAAAAAATAAAAAATAAAAAATAAAAAATAAAAATAAAAAATAAATAAAAAAATAAAAAAAACCCATAATGATAGAAACATTTCTCAGCTCCTACAATATCTAGTTAAAATACTACTTAGAGTAATTTACGAGGTTTGATTAAAACATATATTTACATGAACTCTCATTTCTCCATCTCTCCATTTACTCTTCTTCCACCCTTCTCCCCAAGGATAGAAAACATTTTGTTGAGACTGGATTTCTTCAAACAGGAATGATAAACCCATTACTCTGAACAATAAAATCCTGCCACACTTTCCTATTGCCTGTATACCACATAGTCACCAGACACGAGCTCAAGTTAGAACTCAGAGGGTCTAGAATAGGTAGGATGTTTCCTTACAGTGACTGAAGCTGTGTTTTGGGAAGTCTGGAGAAGCAGCAATTGGGGAAGACAGGGGAATATGTCTGTTCCGCTGCCTAAAGCAGATTCTCCTTGGAGCTCTAAGTGTGCTTATCAGCAAGGATCAGGATGAGCTCTCCTAGCCCCCAGATGTAGCATCCTCTTGTGCTTGCCACAGAAAATGTCACAGAGAGTGGAGGATGGGATGCTTGCAAGGAGAAAACACAAGTAAAAGGAGGTGCCTTCATATTAAAGTACTACTTGTCTCCAAAAGAGTATGTTAGGGTCAGTACTGGGCCCAGTGCCGTTCCGTTTCTTCATCAATGACTTGGATGAGGGCACAGAGCGCACCTTGAGCAAGTTTGTGGATGATACCAAGCTGGGTGGAGTGGCCAACACTCTGGAGGGCTGTGATGCCATTCAGAGCACCTGGACAGGCTGGAGAGTTGGGCAGAGAGGAATCTCATGAGGTTCAACAGGGACATATGGAGGGTCCTGCATCTGGGGAGGAATAACCCCAGACATCAGTACAGATTAGGGGTCGGCCTGCTGCAGAGCAGCTTCACAGAGAGGGACCTAGGAGTCCTGGTTGACACCAAGTTAACCATGAGTCAGCAGCGTGCCCTCGTGGCCAAGAAGGCCAATGGGATCCTGGCCTGCATCAGGAGGAGCGTTCCCAGTAGGTCAAAGGAGCGGATCCTCCCTCTCTACTCAGTTGTGGTGAGGCTGCACCTGGAGTATTGGGGGCAGTTCTGGGCTCCCCAGGACAAGAGGAATGTGGAGCTTCTAGAGAAGGTCCAGCAGAGAGCAACAAAGATGATTAAAGGACTGTAGCATCTCTCATATGAGAAAAGACTGAGTGAGTTGGGCCTGGAGAACAGAATGTTGAGAGCAGATCTGATTAATATGTATAAGTACTTGAAGGGGGAATGCAGGGAGGAAGGGGTCAAGCTCTTCTCAGTGGTGGCCAGTGATAGGACAGGGGGCAATGGATACAAGTTGAAACACAGGCAGTTCCATCTCCATGTGAGGAGGAACTTCTTCACTGTGAGGGTGATAGAGCCCTGGAACAGGCTGCCCAGGGAGGTTGTGGAGTCTCCTTCTCTGGAGGTCTTCAAAACTTGCCTGGATGCCGCCCTGTGCCACATGCTCTGGGTGTCCCTGCTTAAATAGGGGGGTTGCACTAGATGATCTCTAGAGGTCCCTTCCAACCTCAACCACTCTGTGATTCTGTGATTCTATGTTCCTTAACTGTGGTCTGTTAAGGCGAGTTTTACTAGACCAGAACAAAAGTCTATAAAGCTCAGGCTTCTGCCTTTGAAAGTGAGCAAGTGGGAGCAAATAGAATATCATGATATTTCTTATAATGGTACAAATACAATGATACTTGTTCTCAATATCCTGAGAGTGGGGAATGTGTAGTTTATGCGCTCCCTAAGCCAGAGGTCTAGGGTTTTCCTTTCAATTTAGTGGCCTTCAATGCATTATTCTTTAAGAACTTGTCCAACTGCTTTTTGACTCCTGGGAACACTTCACACCTGCCAGATTCTGCAGTGATAAATTCTATAGCTGATCTTTGTGGCATGTGAAAAGTGTTTTTCTTTTTGACTGGTTGCAATTACTGGTTTCAATTAATGATTCCACATTCTTCTATTAAAAGAGACTACAAACAGTCATTTTCTGTTTACACTTAACTATTTTCTTTGCTTCAGTACTATTTTCACCTTGTTTTTCTTTTTTCCATCCTGAAAGATCCTAATATGTTTAGCTGTTCCTTATCTGGAAACTTTCATACCTTTGATCATTTTCATTGCTTTTCCCTGGACTTTTTTCAGTTCTACCTTATTCGTGGGACTAGGCTGTGCACAGTATTCAAGATGCAGGCAAACCATGAATTTAGGCTGTGACATAAGGTCACAAAGCAGATATTCTCTTTTTTGTTCTCCAATAGCTCCTATTGCTACATTTTCTTTTTAAACCATTACTAAGTTGTCACAGAACTATTCATTATAACTCCGAGAACCCCATCCTGTGTGCCCAGAGCCTGTTCTTAGAAGTATAGAATTGTTTATTCCCCCATGTTCATCATTTTACATTTATCTATATTGAACTTAAATCATCGCTTTGCTGCCCAGTCAGATGATCTCACAGATCTTTGCCTTTTTTTCAGTTCTCTGCAAGCAGCCCTTATATTTACTGGTAAATGGTTCATGGTACTATGAAATGTAGTTAAAGTAGGAGAGGGAACAGAAGCATACGAATAGTTGTATGTACCAGTAGATGTAAGTAGAGGTGTAAGTGTATACACACACTCAAACTAGAGATTTAACTACACAGCACTGCTCACTACCACCACAGTGGTCCTGTCAATGGCGTGCTGATCATCCTTATTTTTGTGTGCAATATGCACCAACTTGGGGATCATAAAAGAATTGCTCACTTGGGGCATGCTGCAAGAAATTGAGAATATGGAGAATATTTTGCACCACACAAGGACTTTCCTCATTTTAGGTTATCATTACTATTTCTGTTGCAATGAACTTGAACTGGCTTAGCTCCCTGACCTTAAGTGTAAATCACTTGAAGCAGAAGTGCATGCGTTGCCCTTTATACAGGGGAATATATGAGGACCCAGACACACAGTCTGGTTACAGTGACCAAGTGCTGTCAGAGGGTTAGCCTGCTGTGATTGCAGGGCAGAGCATCTCTTATGCCTCAATAATAGTGTTAAATCACATTCCTCTGCAGCTGAGGCAGCCTGAGAGTGTGCGTGGACTGCTGCTGCAGATCATCTGGCATCCAACAACTCATTAGAGAACTCGTTACTCTTCGGGATGTGATTTGAACTGAGCCACCTGGATTTTTATTTAGGCATGTGTGAAGGGAAAGAAGCAATTTCTCAGGGCAGCAAACAGCCAGGAGCAGAGAGTTATTTTAACTACTACCTCAAAGCTAGGTATCTAGTCCAGACTAGTCATCATAACTCCAGCTGGAGTTGGAGAGCCTGGGCATCACTAGAGCACGTTTTCATCCTACCTATCACCAGTCTTGGCTTGGGCTAGGTTTCCCTTACAACACCTCTTTCCCCATCATCCATCAGCTGATCTTCCTTGATCCAGGTCAGAAACTGAATTCTCCAGCAAAAACACCTAGCTGAGTCTCTCCACATCCATTAAAATCAAACCTTTACATCATCATGCAGCATCAATTTAATACAAATAAATTCTTGGCATGTGACCAACTTTGCGTAGAACTGGAAGATAAAAAAGTTCTTTGTGCCCACTTTATATTGGCCCTAGGAGGACAGTTTTACTGATGCTATTGTAAAGTTACTGATGCAGACAAGCGGCTGATCTGAGACAGAGCCACCTGCACAAAGCTAATCAGCGTGGTTCATGAGGTAGATCCGACCTAGTGGAGAAAGCTTGTAGCATCTTGCAACACGCATCTATTGCATTTTTCACCTGTTGCTACAGTCTCAAAATCCAGCTTTTACCACCACAGGCTAAACCCAGCCCATGGGCTTTGAACTCCACACTCCCAGAGAAGGAGAAACAGAGTAAATGGAGTCACTGTGCCTACAGACTGGTCCATCCAAGAGCATCCTTCTGAAGACTGCCCCTGGTGCCATGTTGTTCCAGAGGCCGGTTGCTGCCCACGCTATTGCAGTACTCAACAAGTCGGTGACTCTGGTGGTCCTATCAGCTCTAGTGGGGAGCTACCAAGTCCTGCAGGAGCTGCTTTGATGAAGAGCTGAGCTTTAGCAAATGCTTGCATTGTGTTCTCCCTTTCGACAGCATTAGTGAGGACCCTTGGGGGATTTGAAAACTGATTTTAATCACTTACCTGATTGAAGTGATTGCCTTCTTTAGCTTTGATATTTCTTATCTTTAGCCTGCTAACCTCATGGATTAAGATATTAATCTTCAAAGCCGGAACAGCTTTGTTTACACTTGGACCGCAGTTGTGGATTTCTGCACCTGCGCTTCCCAGCTTGGGATTCATTTCTCAGCATTGGTCAATAGGGGTCATGATCTCACCTGCAATGCAGGAGAACCTGGAGAAGCTGCAAGAAGTACAAATATTTAATTACGCCAATTTTACTATGAGATTAAAGAGGATGGTGTGTCCCTTCCTCTGACCAGTTTAAAGATTTTTTTTCATATATTTACAGGGGTTTTCATGTATGTATAGGGTTTTTCTTTCTTCCACATTGCTTCATACTTTTTAGAGGAAGCAAGCTTTCATTAAAGTTCTTCTTTCTGTAATTCGAGGATTGATTTTTTCCCTGGTAGAACACCTGGAAAGTCAGATGGGCAGCCCACACACACCGTATGCTAGCTGCTCCACAGAAGAAATGCTGGACCCAATCAGCTTGAGGCCTAAAGCCAACCAGAACAGATGGGTCTATCAGATGGCCCCTGCACTGAGCCAGCTGGTGAAACAGTTACTGGAAAGCATTGCTTTGTACAACAGCAAACCAGTTTTGACACCCTGTTTACTGGGGGGGTAGGAGGTCTCGTGGATGATGGTGTTTGTATCACATGGACTTTGTAGAACCTCATCCCAGGCTGCTCCACTTGCTTTGGGGGTTGAAAATAATAAATCAGCAAATGTTCAAGTTTGAGAAAAAGAAGAAAGTGCATGATTAGTGAGTGAACACACTGTATCCTATCCGCAAGCACTGAGCCAGACCTGTATTTGTGGAGTTTTGCTGGTTTCACGCTTTGGAGGTGATTTAAGTGTTTTACCACCTGGACATTTGAGGAATACTGGAGAAGCATACATGTTCTCAGCAGCACATGTAATTATATTTAGCATGTCAGGAAATGTGGAACAAAGAACTTCCCAAAGAGCTTGCAGCCTAAAGCTTGAGCCTTGAAACTTTCTCCAAATACATGATTACCAGGCTGCCTGATTTGTTACGTGGTTCCACCTGAATAGTTTCACCATCTCCCAAAATTTGAGACTTCAGACAAGTCAAAACATTTGATTTTAACAGGTTTTCAGGAGAATGCAAAAAAAAAAAAAAGTATTCACCTCGCTGTGGAAAGCTCCCCTTTCCCTTTAGGAGCCAGTTATCAGAGGGATTGTGCAGACCTGTTTCCTATACGAAGTTAGGTGCAGTTGTCACAGTACTGGGACTGGAGATAAGACCCTTTTTGGGGACTGGAACACAAGGAGTGTAAGAGTATTCAGACTGATACCACCCCTCAGTAATATAGATATACTGGAACAAACTCTACTCTACTCTATTCCAAGTCATTAGCGTGCCAGCCAGATGGTACCCAGCTAGGACTATGCTCATTATTCTGTACCTGGGAAAAACAACTGGGAAGTCTTGCTCCTCAGCAAACAAGATGCAAATTGAATGCTTCTTCTTAGAGGTTTTGCAATTTCCAAGTAAGTCTGGCTCTCTACAGGAGTGAATTTCACTCTGCTTTGTAAAGCTGGCCTTTTGCTAACTGCACATTCATGGCAGTGTCTCTCAAGGGTGGGAGAAAAGGCAAATGCTTATTTATGGTTTTGCGTGTTTATGCACTAAGAAATGTCTCCGAGGCACAGGGAAAGGTTGATTTGATCTCATCTCCTATGTCACTTACAGGTCCAGTGCAGTGACTCATCATAGCTCCAGCCTCAAGAAACTGTGAATGAGAATGGAAGGGCTAATGCAAAGGCAGACCTGCTTGAAGCCACGTGTATCTTCCTTGGCATGTGCATTGTGGTGGTGGACTCACCACTTAACTTATGAGGTGCCATTAGAGCCCCGTGCATTTTTGTGCAGACGTTGCAGAATGCTCGGTGTAAATCCCTGATTTACTGATGTAAATCCCTCCGTATCTGTTTTGTTTGCCTACTAGCTCTTACTGTCTCAAATTTGCACTAAAAAGGGCACTTGCTTGTCTGTATGGTACCAGGTCAGGCCTTGTCTTTGATAAGAGACTGTGTCTATAGCGCTGATCATGTAATTCAATGAAAACAGTTTACTTCAGTGTGATGCTTCCCACTCAGAAGAGTTGCAGAGACGTGTAAGAGCAACATTGCTGTTTTCTGTTCAGCTCTTGAAAGTGTGGTCAAGGAGTTAAAATGTTCAGCTGCTGTGGTCTGGTCTGAAATGTGCAGGCTGCATTTGCTGCTCTGCAGCCTTCTGGGTTTAGACCTTAGAGTGCTCAAAGGATGGATTTGCGTGAAGGAGCTGCTGGAAATTGTAGCTCTTGCATCCTGTGCTCCAGTTACTGCCAGGGGGTCACCACCCCTGCAAGGAGTGGCAGGAGTCATCTCGTGTCCGTGTCTAACCTCTGCCCCCCTCTCCGCCTCTTCTTGCAGGAGAGAGGGATTTTCACTGGGATGTTGAATTACAACTGGCCGAGGTTGAGGTCCATGTTTACAGTTCTTCCTGCTGCAGCCTCTGACAAAGAGCAGAAAACAGAGGTGGGACTCTGCACTAGTTATAAATTTTGTGCAGTTACTTGGAAGCTGAGTCAGATCACAGAGTTTTCACCAAGCTGCTGCCACCTGTTGTCCCCTACCCCGACCCTGTCCCTTCTCCGGAAGGAAGGTTTCAATCTCAGCTTTTCCTCCTGGTTTTTCCTTTCTACCAAGTTCTTCCTTTTTTTTTCCCTTCACTTCATGCCATTTCTCTGCTCTTACTGTTGAAAAAGCTTTGACTGATTCCTTGACTCACCTCCATGACAAAATGTCCATTTACCTGACACTAAGAAATCGCTGACAGCTCTTGCTGCTTCTTTTCCTAAATGGAATATTTCTGAAGAATTACTTCTCCCAGCTTTCCCTCAGCTTGTTGCCTGTTCTGGGCAGACACGGTGAACCATAGCTGTGCAACACTAACATTACCATCACGACCCCACACTGCTGTCTGTGTCTATGCTTAGGGTGGAGGTTTTTGAATCTGTGTTTGGGCTTTGTTTCCTTTTCTTAGTGAATAGTGAGGAAGTCCCTGGTGGAAGCATTTTGGCTGTTTGCTTGATTACAGTTATATATATTGCTCCTGAATTCTCTCCCCACATAATGTCAGCAGCACTCATTTGAGAAATGGGTAATCTATATGGTGAATTTTACAACCAGGTTCCATTTTTAAAAGTCAAAGATAAAACTGGAGTGTTGGGAAGGAAGAAAAGGAGAAGGAGAAGAAAGAGGATGAAAGAAAGAAAAGCAGGAGGGTGGGAAGTGACTTTAATATGTAGGGAGAGAAACAGGAGAGAGGAAAAGAGACATACAGGAGAGAGGAAAAGAGACATACAGGAGAGAGGAAAAGACACGAATGGCCAGGGAATTAGAACATGCTTCTGGAGCTGCATATGGCTAGAAGATGCAGGAGAAATAGCATCTCCAGCATGCCTGGAGAAATGGGGCAGCTAGAGGAAGATCTGCTTATGTGACCCAGAGAACATTGTTCATGTCCAAAACTCAGGCCTGCAAACCCTTGTGCATGAGGCCAGCTGATGGCCACAGCAGCATGTGGAGCAGCAACACAGACCCTACTCGGACAGGCCATTCCCAGATCTCATCCTGTGCCCATCTCCTTCCGAAAGGTGCAGTCTCCTACTCCTCTGCAGTGCTATTTATCCAGGGAGGTTCAATATCTTTGTGTTTCTTGGTCTTCAACAGGTTTCCAGCAGAGGTCTGGGTCTTGCTGTTGCTTTCTTATGCTCTGATAAAGGAAGAGAACAGGACCACTTTTCATGTCGGTCTCCAGAGTGATGGAAAGTGCTCCTGTTCAGCTACTTCTGCACCACCAAGCGCCTCTTGGGTCTCTGCTCATTCCGGTTCTGTATTATCCAGTTCCCTCAAGGGGCAGTTGACATCTGGTTGTGTTGTGCTGCTTCATAGCGTGGATAGACTTGAAATTCACTTCCTAAGACATAAGAGGAATAAGGAGAGGCAAATACTGAAGTTATATAAGAAATGATTGAAACAGCAATGGTGACGAATTTCAGCCAGAAAGAATACAATTGTTTGCCTGTAATTTAAAATGCAGATGAGAAGGGCAGGATAGTTTTTCTGTTGCAAGGCATGGTATGAGCATAAAGCCATGACCTAATGAAAGGCCAGAGAGCTCTGATTGCATCTCAGCCTCTGCAGTAATGTCATAACAGCCTCAGCTCTCTCTTTTGAGAGACCAGCCTGGAAACCACAGTCCATGAGGAGGGGAAATCTGTCCTAAGTGCAAGTCTTTCCCAAACCCACGACCCATATGGAAACATGCCTTGTAGTTCCTTGCCTTTGAATTAGTCAGTTACAGGCTTGCAGTAAAACTTTACAATCCAAATTCCAAGTCTTTCCGGTTTTCTGCCCCCGCTTTTTCAGCTCACTCTTCCCACGAAATTCCCACGACTTTGGAGACTGAGACTTTGAGCAGGATGTTTTTATGCCAAAATCCAACAAGTGGTTCCTGAGAGAAGACTACCAAAAAATAATAATAATAAAAAAAAAAACCCTACAAGGAAACATAGTTTTTATAGACCTTCCCTGCCATGACCAGATACCATAGTTGCAAGTGAATTGTAATGCAATGCTGGTGATCCAGGCACTCTGTGATACATAAAACTGACAGAAGAAAACATGTGCAAGAGGTGACGGGAGACCTCAGTGAAGAAAAGGGGGAATGAGCAGCAGACACACAGTAACAATAATTAAAAATCCTCTTGGGAAGTTCAGGGTACCCTCCCAGCCATTGCAGTGCAACGTGAAACAATTAACTCTACTAAAGCTAAGCGCTGTTTAGACTAATTGGATACCTCGCCAGTGCTCCAGAGAATAGCAAATGAGTGTTAGCAAAACCCTGGTGTGGCTCGTGAATGGTAAAAACATTGTATTTAATAGAATTCCGGATAGATTGAAAAGGAACAGAAGCCTGTGTTCAGTACAGGAACTCAGCAAGGGGCCCAGAGGAGAAGCAGAAATTGTGTCGGGCACAAGTGATGGCGTGGTTGAGCTAAATAATAGCATCACGTTCTGAAGGGGGAAAAGTCCTTGCATGCTGATGGTTTTTCTAGGCAATTCCTTTTTATGAAGACTCAGGAGTTAAAATTCAGTTAAGAAATAAGCAAGCTTAGCAATGGTTAAGCTTGCTTGGAAACCTGATAGCAACTGGGGGAGTGCAAGGCAGAGCCTCCAAAATGCCACGAAGACGTACAGAGAGGATGGAGCAGCTGAGAGGAGCTTCACCTCTCCTCAGCTGCCTCCTCTGGGCTGGTCTGCCAAAGTCCGCTTTGAACTACATTGAGATCCCACTCTTTGACCATGCACCTGAGTCTGAACAAAGCCAATCACACCTGGAACAGTTTTTCATTATATTGCTTTGTATTTTGAACAAGGAAGTTTATCTGTGTAGAATGGCAACAAGTCCTTGCTAGGGAAGATGCTCTTGGGTGGGAGGCAGGAGGATCCAAGATGCCAATGGACAGATGCTGGACAGACAGACAGATGCTGTCTCAGGCTGCCTGTGGGCAGGTTTACTTTTTCATTGGGTCACCTCATGCTGTCATCAGGACTTTGGAGACCGGTCTATAGCTAGCTCTGAGGGATGTCGCAAGGCCTGATAACTTTAAGACTCCCTATCTGGTTTATGAATCCTGCCTTGTATCGAGAGCACCCTGTGCTCACCAGTGACAGGCAATGGACACCTTTGGGACACACAGGCTCTACCTTCTGTTGTCCTTTGGTGTGCTGTGGCACCTGAGATCCCACAAGATGAGGTGCAGGTGCTGTGTTCTCCTACTGGTGTGGGGATATCCTGCATAGAAAGGAATCTCCCTAGCAGGGAAGTGGATTTCCATGAACTTATTTTCTTGTCCAAAGACTGGGACTTGTCATGGACTGCCACAGAATCCTTTACAAGAGCCAGGAATTCCAGGGAATCTGCATTTAGTGTGATAATCCATCAGTCATGGGAGGGATTCAGCCTTTAGCTGGGTAATCTGACCAAGAGAGGAGGAATGCTGCCCATTGCCAAGAATGCCACAGTCACACAGGACTTGCACAGAACATCCAGAAATGTGTCATGTCAGGGGCAAGAAGACAGGAGCAAAGACAGAACAAAGATAAAACACAATTCTGGCACCTCCAGCATTGTACAGTTCCCTTCCTTAGGGTCCATGTAGGATTTACCTTCCTGCATAAAATTCCTCTTTTTTTTTTTTTTTTTTTGTACCAAATTTCAACACAAACCAAGAATTGTTCGTTGTAACACAGCCGGGCAGCCAAAGCAGCCACAGTTATGCCTGGATTGATGGCACTTCCCTGATGCACTGCCCTGACTCATCTCTGTGCAGGAGAAGGAGGAGAAAAAGTGCCTGGGCTAGTACAGTCCTTTACCAAGTAACTTATATAGAAGGTAAGTGATTTCCTTAACAGACTTCATTAACATAGCACCCAATAATTCATCACTTTCAAGAGAGCAAATAAAAGCATGAGCTTCAAATAAAAGCATGAGCTCTCTCAGTTCAGCTCCCCACTGGATTATGAAGCACAATATTCATGTAACACTTTGTTTTCAGAGCTGGTTCCTTAGTAGGAATCTAAGACCTCACCTTTACCAGGGAGAAACAGAGCTGTGCATGGAGACCTTTGTTGTTCCTTGGGACGACCTGCCTGAATCCCTGGCTATTGCAAGACCTTCCTGTGCAAGTAATGACTTTATACTTCTATAAACAATGTCTGACTGAAAGTATATTCATTATAGCTCTGTTCTGAGCTCTTGGAAGACTGATTTCATCTCTTGAGTTGAAGACACAAAAATACTTTCTGTTCATGTCCAGTATGTGCCTGTTGGCTCTTGTCCTGTCCCTAGGCCCCATCCTCTCTATCATCTCCCTTAAGATATTTATACACATTCATAAGACCCCACTTCCACCTTCTCTTCTCTGGACAAGCAGCCCCAGCTCTCTCAGCCTTCCTTCATATGAAGTCTCCCAAGAGCCCATTTGCCTTCTTGACCGGAGAACCAAGAGGTTCAGGCTGTTGCTGACAGCCTATAGACCACTAGCACACCCAGGCCCTTCTCTGCAACAGTGCTCTCCAGCAGATCAGCCCCCAGCTTGAGCCGGCGCGTGACGTTATTATGAGGTTATTCCTCCCCAGGGGCAAGACCCTGCACTTGCCCTTGTTGAACTTCATGAGGTTCCTCTCTGCCCGCTTCTCCACCCTGACTAAGGTCCTATGAACCTCCCAGTTTGGTGCCATCAGCATACGTGCTGAGGAGGCATTCTGTCCCTTCATCCAAGTCATTGATGAATAAGTTGAACAATGTCAGACTCAAAATTCATCCCTGGGGGCACACCGTTAGCTACAGGCCTCCAACGTGTCTTTGCACCACTGATCACAGCTCTCTGAAATAATTTGATGAGAGAAATTTATGATGATCTGTAGCACTTCACCTCAGAGGAACAGAAAATAAGCTGAAGCTAAAATATGAACTCTTTTAGCCTTTGCTGTGTTTATTAACTTCTCAGAAGTGTATCTCCTGAGTTTCCAGACAGACCTCGGCCACTGACCACTCACACATGTATCTTGTTGTCTAGGGTGACATTCATTAACACCCAGGCTACCTAGAAATTGCAATACTTTGGAGACTATTGTGAAAATGTGAAGGAATTTAACATTGACTTGTGCCCATACCCTTGCCAGGTGGGTCCCCTTGACTCCAGAGGCACAGAGAGGTGTGAAGAGGGCTACTAGATGGACAGAAGGGACTTGGCATTGAGCTTCTGATAGTCATTATGCAAAGGAATTGATATTCAGAAATGACCCTAAATCTCATTATGTTGCCTACAGGGGATGCAGCCACTTTTTACATGCCCTTTGAATAAATAGAGGTTTTCATGGCAGCCTCCAGGAACCTTAATTTTTTACCCATACTAATAACCATAAAAGAGAGACAGGCAAGTAATAAAATGTCAAAATCTATGTGTTTTAAAATCTGAAAGTACTCACAAATGTCACTGAAAATGGAAGAAAAAAAAAAAAAAGGAAGAAGAGAGAACTAGTAGCTAAGCTGTTGCTTTATGGGCTCCTCTCTGCAGTTATTGTGGGTGATCGTCCTTCTATGTCCCCTGTCTTTTAACCAGGTTTTGTGAGACCTGATCTCTTTGGAAAATGCAAATGCAGAGATTTGCCTCCTCCGTCTCCTCACACAGACACTTCTCTCACAGGAAACTAGGTCGTGGGCAGCTGTCTGATCCCACCAAGGGATCCAAGGACCAAGGATCTTGGGCCACCTTGTCTCCCTGCCATCAGTTATGGGTACATGAAAATAGACAGAGGTTTCCCGGGTAAACAGGGAGCCCAAGATTGGTTTCCTCAGCAGGTGAGCAGACCCTGCAATGTTCCTACCGGTAGTTCCTCCTGTATGTGGGTGTTATAGGAGCTTTCTTTTCCCTCTCTCTGTATAATCCTCACTGACTTGGTATACTGCAAGTATATATATATATATTGTGATATATAATCACAAACAAAGGTGGGGGGCTTGATAGTTCTAAGACATGGAGATTTATAAGGTAGAGTGAAGTCAATAGCTGCACAGAAGGTACAAGTTAACATTGAAGGTTCTGCACTTCTCTCCATCTGCTTCTCTCAACAAAATTATTTATATGAATGTCCATCATGGTAATAACTGGGGGCATACAGGGGAAATGTATTTCTGGTAAAATTTGGGGAATTTCAAAAAAAAATCATCTTCTTTTCACATTAGGATGGAAAGTGATCTCATTTATTTGTTTATTTTCTTCTTTTTTTTTCCCTGCAAATTATTTTTGTTTATTTGTTCTTTTTTTTTTTTGGGGGGGGGGGGGAAGCAAGTTTTTTTCTGCAAATATAATTAGAGGCTGTTACATGCCTTCTTCAGAGATCAGGTGGTGTGTTTTTTTTTACTTTCCTTCTGCTCTTTTTTTACTGCTCGTTAGTCCAAGCTTAATCACACTTTACAACAGCAATTCTTCCTGACTCAGAAACAAAAATTAGCTGAAAATCAGAATGAGAGATTTTGATAATATCTGGGGTTTTTTTTTTTTTGTTTGCTTGTTTGTTTTCTAGAAAGATTCTTCCCAGTTTTTGAGACTCATCAAAACTACATTTCCCTTATAATTACTTGTTCTATTTGGTTCTGTATTTCTGACCAAAAAAACTCACAATAGAGGCTAGTGACATTTGCAGGGCATAGGAAATGCCTCTCACTGCAATTGGATGTATGAGAACACCCCTTCAGCCGTAACTGAAAAAAGGCTGATGTTAAAGGGTGGGTATTAGGCAACCGTTTTAACAGTTCAGTATGATGCACCTTTCAGAATCCTTTTCAAACTCTTCTTCTCTTGACAGTATAAGGGCATCCAGATTAATGGGAAGCTCTTTGGATGTATATTTCATTCTTTAATCTAAAAAGACGCTTGCAGCTCTCCCAGAAATCCTAAAGGATGCCACACTTACGAGCTTCTGCTCATGAATTATGCCCCCTGGTAGGAACTGTTTGCTGAGCATTGTCTGCTGCACTAAGCCAGAACCCTATGTTCAATTGCGCAAAGTTGGCACACCCCCCAACCCCACATATATGATGCAGGTTGATATGGCCAAGATTCCTATCTAGTGCTGGAGAAAAGGGTAGCAGGAACACAGGGCTCTGGAGATGTTTGCCTCCCACTCCTGAATCGGGGGGCAGTTGATTCTGCACCTCTAAATTTACCTCTCTCTACATATCTGTGTTGATATAGAGAGATATAAAAAGATGTAGGTGGATAGATAGATAAATAGATAGATACCTGTATCTACTTTATATACATAATATATGTGTATTGTAAATAATATATGTATATATATATAATATACATATATACACATATATAATATGTGTATATATATACATATATACATATATAATATGTGTATATATGTATATTATATATACACATATATATATGTATATATATAATGCACTATATATACATATATAATATATGTAATATAATACATATAATATATGTATATAATATATGTATATGTATATTATATATGTACATAATATATGTTATGTATATTATATATATGCATATATATAAATACCCTATGTAGTTATCTGTGTGATGCTGGATTTTCCAGTCTATTCAGCACATTTGGTGCTGGATGATGTGAGATACTGATTAACCCTTATACCTACCCTGACCTCTTTTGCAATCCTGGCCTTGCAAGTGCCCACTCAGATCAAGGTGTCTGAATGTCACTCAAAGGCAATAAGGGGCAGAGCCTGTTTTAAACAGTTTAGAGACAATGTTAAGGTTAAAGCAGAATGAAAATTACCCTTAAAAAAATAAAACAAAATAAACCTGCCAGAGGACTTATTTGCTGCGTGCAAAGCTCTCTGGTTCTACTGCTCAGGGAAGCCCTGTTCTATAAATACCCAATAAATGAGTTAAAGGCTAAATAAAACATCTCGTATACTTTAAAGTGAGCTCAATGACTATCTGGAGTCCTAAATGAGTAAACATGTTCAAAAGGATAAATATACGTGGTGTCAATTTATGTTAATGTTATACATGATTGAATCTATTAGAGTAAATAACCAATAACAAGTAAGAATATTAACTATGAATTGATTGCATTAGAAGGCTGTGTGTTTAATAAAACTGCATCTGTCTTGATTTTGCAACCAGAAGTCAGAATCTCATGAAAGATCCTCCTGGGATCCTCCTGGATGCTTGTGTTTAGGGATCAAGGCTCAGTTCTGAAGCTGGACTATGCTCTGTACCTCTTACTTCTTTTTTTTTTATTATTAATTTTTTCATGTATTTGCATGACTGTCGTCCCTGGACAATTTCTATTTTCAGTACGTGGTTGGGATAGTCAGGTGCAGAACTGGTGCTTCCTTGAGAGAAGACTCTAGGAAGGCCGCATGAGCTTCCAAAGACACAACTCACTCCTGTCTTCTTTTATCGGTATGATTTTGGGTGTCTCTGGTTTAGCACAGCAGTTCTAGATCTGAGATGCTGGGATCCCTCAGTGGGGAAGAAATCCTGGAAGAATATAGGAGATTCACTAAGACTGAGAGAGAAAGGGCTTCTTACCTAAAGTCTATGCCTAAAGTGTTGCTAGGCCATCAGGGGCTTACCCAAAAGCCAGTCCCCAGAGACAGAGAATTAGCTTTCCCATTTGCAAGACGCAAAACAGAGGCTTGGTGACTGATTTTCTGCCTCCTTCCTCAGCTCCGAGCAGCTGGAGGAAAGGATGAGGGATATCCAAGGAGATGCTCAGAATGGCTTAAGCAGAACCCCACTGTCCGATGACACCCTTTTCTGAGGGTCAGCTTCCTTTTGGGCTCTATTTCCTTTGCAATATTCAAGGTCCAACAAGCCTATAGAATCCAGGCTTCAAATTCTCTTCAGATACCATCCAGCAAGTGATAGGAGCTTAACAGCAACACATAGTCTAATGCTAGCCTTAATCAGAGTATAGCTCCTCTTATGTAAAAGAGGTCTCATAGCTGACATTCCTGTGACACTGCTCTCCTCAGGAGCCCAGACAGATGGGTCACTGCATAAATCGTGCTTTCTCAATCCAGAGACGTTCCCATGTCACTTTTCAACTTAGCAATGCACATAAACATATTTTACATGTAAACTGGGCAATTAAGAAGGTAAATGTTTTAAAATACAAGGATTTATTGGCATAAAATTTGCCATCTATCAACACTGCATAAATAGTTTTACATAAAAAGCCATCTGGAAACAGGTTGTTTATCATATTTATTCAGTTACAACTTACTGGTTTAGAGTCTGTGCCTAGCTCATTAACTGTCAAGACGGTTTGACGTCGCCAATGAGAGGTGGATGTATTTGAAATTCTGAACGATGCATGAATATTAACTCGGGCTTTTAGGCAGCTGCGCTATTTCAGACAGCTCAAACACGTTCTGCACTGGAATTCCTCTGTGAGAAGAAACCAGGCAAGGAAGCTACTGTTTGGTTTAGACTGTCTAGGCCTAGCTGCAATCCTATGGGTTCAGAAACAGGAAAATTAAGTAAAAGATCTGGCTTTGGGAATGACAATAGTATCATATTTATCCATCAATAGAGAGCATACAAAGCCTCAGATTGTTGTTGTTTTCAGACAGTCTTGAAACCAGAAGCAGCATGTGTTGTATCCTCCAAAAAGGTGTTAAAATCTTCCAGGGTTGTGCATGCCGCAGGAGAACTTGCAGGCAGACAGCAGCTTAGAAGTCACAGTATCAAGCCAACAGCCACTGGCTTTTCCTGACATTTGCTGTCTCCGTTGGTTTCAGTAATTAGATCCCTGATTTTTAAATGTCAAATCTCACGAGGTAGTGCTATTGTATTTAGCACTGTGCCCTTCTACTGATTCCAGAACACTTTGCAGAATTACTATAAATAATCCAATAACAAGATCCAAATAAGCAGTTACTGCAGAAGGGGAGAGGAAGCTAACGTTTCTCAGAGTTACTTGGAAAAAAGGGGAGAGCTTCAGAAAAGCCACCCACCAGCGCAGTGCTGGAAAGGGAAGATTATCCTTGCTACACCCCAGGGCCAGGGAAAGGAAGGGAAGCTCGACTGCTAAAAGGGACGGGGAAGGAGATACCTGTTCTGTGGTCCAGGCAAGTCTGCAAAACTTGGAAACAAGAATGCTTTCAGATGGGGGGTGGTTCAGACGCAGTTTGGCACTTCAGTGATGCAAAGTGCATGTGGTCTTGGCCCCAACCTTTGATCTCTCTGTGTCCAGATCCTAGGTCGTATTTCTCCATTAAAGGGGGTAGTAGTGACTCCCCTGTGTTTGACTTGATGTTGATTCCTGGCTGCAAGCTAGACCTAGCTGAGCTTTGTCTCCAGTTGTTGTCTGATCTCTGTCTGTAGCGATAGAGGAGGAACAGCTGAGTTTCTTTTTCTTGTCCTATCACATACATCACTTTCTAAAGTGGGCTGAGGCAAATGCTGTGCAGCAGAGACTGCCCATAGGCCACTATTTGCCGTTCATGAGGGCTCTGGGCACCCTCAGAATGCATTTACTCCAAATAGTTAGGACCTCAGGGCACTGCTGACCACCACTGTTTACCTGGACTGCAATGTCCTCGTCACATGGCTTTTCAGAAAGGGTGCCACATGGGTGTAATGATCCCATGGAGCATCTGCACGCCACTTCCACCAGTGATCTGTAGATAACAGATAGTAAGGAGTCACTTGCACTGCAAGGAGTCATGGTTTTTGAGGCTGGAGAAGGAGTCACATGAGAAAAGCATTCCCTCCAGTGCTTAGGTTGTGTGCTCCTCCAACAGATGGGTTCTCATTGTCTAGAGCACAGAATAATTCAAATTATGGAACTCGTGGGAAGATGTTAGCAACACGACACAGTCTTTCAGCCAGCAAAGATGTAGTGCTGTGAGCTGAGAATTTACTTTTGTAGCCTTTCCTATGCTGTTACGTGAGAGATGCTGGGACTTGAAGGTGCTTTGACAGAGGCAGGTTCCGAGCATCTCTGAGCGCCAATGCTGGCTCTCTGGTCTACTGTCTCTAATGGGAATCAAGTGAATCAAACCTTTACAAGGCAGCTGGAGGCATGAACCAAGAATATATGAGATGTGTCATGTGTCCCTATTCCCTGAGCAGACTTCTGAGGAAGAGCTTTCTGGATGCTACTGAGTTGTTTTGGTTCACACCTTTTTATAGAGATAGAATAACTTCTGTCAGTTCAGCAGCACCATGTACCTATCTGAGGGCTGCTTAAAGATAGGTCAGGATTTATATGCGCTCTGTCATTTAGGTATTTCATTACAACCACAGACACATTTTTGCTCCCTTCTTTGAAGGGAGACAGAACCGAACATTAAAATATGGCCTCACAGATATTTCAAAAGAGAGATATATTATTAATGTGCAACATGTTTATGAAAGAGCAGTTTATCTCTAGCAAATTAAGCCAGAGCATCTCACACACTTGCATATATTTGAACCCTTTACGCCGAGGAAGAAAAACTGCCGTGACTGATGTTGTGCATGCCTGATTTGTGATGGCTATCAAAGAAAGCCCACACCAGCTGTGATGGCAGCTATTTTGGGTCTGCTTGGTGTTTCGCATGTAAGAAGGAAAGAAATTTCAGAAGCCGGCAAGGAGAGTGAGAGAGCCCATAGAGCATCAGTCTTCATCATCGGGCTGCGGTCCTGCCCGCTAATTAACAATAACATCCTTGTTCGGTTCATTCAGACTCTGCAGCAGAACAGCTCGCAGGTAGAAGAAATGGCTTTATCTATTAAGCTGCTTCAGTTGTTATTAATCATGTAACAATTCTATCTAGGAACGTTATGGCTGTCACTACATCATACTGCATGGTGATGGCTGGGCTTGAATACCAATCTTTGCATTTCCATGGCCTAGACCATTCCCTGGAAAGGAGGAGGCTTCTCCTCCGGGCAGGGGGAAGAGAAATGATTCCGTTCTGCAGGCAAGCACTTCCCATTCAGACTGGCAGGAGGCCAATGGGACACGGGTGCCCTGCAAATACTAACTCTTACCTCCTTGGAGGAACTCTAAGGACGGCTGCTGATGTAGCAGCAACCACAGTAATTTGAATACAAGCATCTTGAATTAGATGAGTCTTTCAGGTCTGCACAGTTTTGCTCGAGTATTCATGAAAAAGAGTATGAGAATCCAGACACCTTTTTTGCTGAATTATGGACTCACTGGGAATCTCTTCACCCCTCCAGAAGATGTAAGGCAATCACACCACAGAGGGGATCAGAACGCCAGTTCAGAGAATCTATGGCTAGGTGTAAACGTGGGAAATTTTGGAACTTTCAGTTTGGTGAGTGGACTGAAATCTTAGAATAAAAAACAAATTAGGAGGAAGCTAGAGATTTTTTTTTGAAACATGCAATGCTCAGTGCACTGCAGAGAGTTCCTTGCTGCTGCTATTGGCATGCAGAAAGCAGCTCTGAGCAGGACCTTTCTCTTAGCAGGTATGTGTACTTACCTACAAACCACTGCTTCCCACTATGCAGTCTCAGCTATGGTGAGTTCAGATGTTTTTTGAGAATTAGATCTTAGGTGCCACAGTGTTAACCAGACAGCAGAGCACCTTGGAGTTCAGTGCTGAGATAGTGAGTGCTTTGCCTGAGTGGTTCAAAGACTGATTTCCAATGTGGGCAGCTCTTTGCCTTGCGTAGACATTGAACTGCAAAATGCAGTTGCACTCGGCAACTGTACATGAGATGAATTTTCTTTGGGTTTCCTTTGCAAGCAAAGACACAGTACTCTTTGCTAAAACAATACCGTAGTCCTCATGCTGATTACCAATAAATCACAAGGGGCACAAATTCCAGGTTAGAGAGAAGGCTGAGAAAGACTGTGGGACTTGTCTAACTTGCTAGGTGCCTCTTGTTTATAGGAAAGTTTAAACTCAGCTTGTTTCAGAGAACAAGCAGACTTCCAATCTCTGAATTCTTTCCAACTGAGAAGACCTCCACCAATCCCCATATCTCATCTCGCCCAGTTACTTTTGTTTCTTACTTATATATGTTTTGTAATACAGATAACAGCTTACAGCGTTCCTATGGAGACATAACATAGGTCTCCACAGTTATACTCAGTTATATCCCTTAGACTAGGATCAATCTCTCCCTGGATTTCCTGGTGCAGAGGCAAGCAATACGCTTCTCTAAAGTGATGTGAAATCACAAAGCCCGCCTCCTCTTACCGAGCTCGTGTAGCACAAGCTAGCTAATACGTGGCGAGGAGGCAAAAGCATATGTATTAGTGCAGCAGGCTGACGTACGCAGCTACTGACAGAAGTGGAATAGGAAAAATCCTCAAGGGAGCAGAATAATAACCCAGCCAGCAGATAATAATAAAAGCCTGATGGCATTCACATAGGTCTCTATAATGCATTTGTCATTGGTCTTCCTCCTCCCTAGCTTCTGGTAATAGGGAACAAATGGCATGCTGGTTTCTGGAGAGCATGTGTGCTATGCAAACCATGGGGGATGATCACTGAGCAAGTAACATCTCATTCCCTTTCTCTGGCCACCACGAGCCAGTGAGATCCCCAGGATGTAAAGCACAACACATAATGGAGACAGAGAGACTTTGTCAGGACATGCAAAAACCACCGTGTATTTTTTGCCCAGAACTCGGTGAAGCATCAGCTATTCCAGAACATGTGGAAACCTCTGGGTTTTCTTTAGTTACCATTATTCGTGCTTTCTGTGGAGGCAGATCTGTTGGACAGCCTCTGGAAGTCTGTCTCTGCAGCATCCCCTGAGCTGTAAGCATTGGAAATCACAAAGAAGAGTGGATTTTAGTAGTTTCTTGAGCAGGTTTTTGGTGTGTCAGCTAAGTAAATGCATGAACACTCAGGCCCTTATCCAAACCAATTCTCAGACTCTGTCCCCCCTATACACTTGTGTGCAAGGCAGTACTAGAGGGCTGTTGGTTTGACAGCATTAGGAAACCTGGCAGGAGGGGTAGAGCGGACTTTGTGTATAGACCAGGGAGAGGAATGCACCAGAGCACTTTAATCAGTTAGTGCAAACTTATAATTCAATATCAAGATTAATAATACATATTACATTTAAAATCCTTAATGTGTGTGGCTAGGCATATTAGCAGACTAATATCAAATTAGTGCTGTAGTAGCAGGCAAGAATCACTCAGAGATGGTCCTTCCTTGCAATACATAGCAGAGCACTATGCTTTCAATAGGTTTAAGGGAGACACATGGAATATCAAGCAAATCTGTACTCAAGTCATGTTCAGCAGAAAACAAGTCCTACAGAGCTTACAGGAGTAAGTAATCTGAGTGATGACAGTCCAGAGAGCTTTGTGTTTCTCAGTAAATGGACAAAGTAAGATAAAGCCCAGACCACCCAGCAATGCATCGCAGGGAGGCAAGTGCCATATTTCACCAAGAGGGAAACTCAGTGATGGGGAGAGTCCAGGGGAGAGTCCAAAGCTTTTGCCAGGCCCGTCAGATCCAAATGGTGAGTTTGATGGAAGCTACAGGGATGAGCTGAGATTTACTCAGCAAAACTGTTGATGTAGTAACAGTGCAGGCCTGTAAACCTCCTCGCTTCAGCAAACCTTTTTCCTCATTCTGGACACTAGAGAGTGTACAGAAGGTTTTGTTATAATATCACATATGCATAGACTTGTAAACAGCAAATGCAGTACATAAGTAAAACTCTAGTGCAGACCAGCAGTGTAAGAATGTCCATACACATCTGCATAATGATGACCAATACATTGATTTCCTGAAAGAAACCAGGAAAGCATAAACTGATTATTCTTCTTGTCATTCCACCTCACTTCCTGACAACCAGCAATGTGGGAGATATCTGAGAGAGAAAATGCTTTGAGGGAGATAAGTTTGACACCTAAAAAGGGTGTCAACGGGTACCTTCAAGGCTTAGAACAGAAAGAACATTTAGGCAGTACAACTGGTCACAGAAGAAGCTTTCTTCACTGCGTAATTAAATATAGGTTTATCACTAAATGTTTATTATTAACACAACCCGTGCTTTACCTTGTGGTTGCACTGGGCAGAGGTAGGGCTTCCCTCCCCACTGTGCAGAATAGCTGAAGAGAGAATCTAAGAAAAACTGTTCCATGATGCCCAGAATTACCCTTGGAGCAATTCCATCTAGCATCCAGGTGCAGGACCACAGAGTTCACCTTCAGATCACCCCTGGCACTTCTCTTCATCATAGCACCACGCAGGATTCCTCAAAGCGTGGCCACTAGTGTGCCAAAACTTACTAACCTTCTGCATGTTGACTTCAAATAAGAGATTACAAGATTTTCTCCTGTCAAAGAGTTTCCATACTGATTATTCATTACATATTTTCCCATTTAACATGTCCCACACACCATTTATTTGGAGGTGGATGCAGGTATGGAGTGGCCTCTTGCAGCTTTCTAGGTGGTGAAGGAAGGTGATTTTCTCCCAGAGCAGATTTGCTGGGTAGAGCAGGAGCAATGAGAGATGCAGTTTCTTGCTGTTAGCCCCTCTCAGCTCTTCTTGAACAAAGAAGGATCAGTTCCTCATGGGGTCACTTGCTAAATGTGAGTCTCTCAGACAATAACACCTGCTGGAAAACCTGTGAGAGTTAAAATAGGAGCATGGATAAGCCCTTGTCTTAGTCCTCAGTCTTCTTTCTCTGCTTACTGAAGCTTTGGGGTACCTCAGGTCATTGTTTCCAAGCTTTCTTTTCCATTCTGGAGTCTCATTTACAAAGCAATGGCTGGAGTTCAAAGAGATGCCCGTGAGCTAGGGGGGCGAGAGTTTTCTTAAAAAATAAAATCAGGAATCAGAGGACTGGAGAGGAAGTCAGCAGCTTGTTACAAACCTCTGCTAAATTCAGGCCACTAAGCCTGAGGTATAAACATCCATGTCTTATTGATGTGTCTTCATTTGTTTTGATCTTACCTTATTTGTTTCAAGTAAGATAACTTGGAAAGTGCCATAACAAAAAAAGAAAGGCAAGGACTAAGGGCCTGCTCTTGTCAGGGACCTGAGTGAAACCAGAAAGCTACAAGTGCTGTAGGAAAGGATTGCTCCACTTCTTTGGGAAGGGAAGGTATTACACTCCAAATCTTATTATGGCTGAGAGAGGAACGTATCTTAAATGTGAAGCCATTGTTGGTCTGTTGCAGAGTTTGAACTTATTGTTGGTCTAATGTAGAGTTTGAACAATGTAACCAAAATACAGCAAATTATTATTAGTCTAATTATAGCGATACTAATGCTGTAATTAATAGAAAGAAAATCTCATTAATTAATAATAGTACAGCTGAAAATAAGAATCTAGTACTTTCGACCCCTTCTTCTCAGGTGCTTTCCATGCTCTGATGGGTCTTCTGTTTTGCATTTGCTTATACATTAATTATACTTTTTATTCTTTCCATTGATTCCCCATTATTGGTTTTTTCTGTTTGCCATGTTATTTCTAAAGAAGGTTTTACATGAGCAATAGGAAGTTGCACTCCCCTTGTGACTGCTGACCAACCATGATGATGTATGTTTAATGCCTAGGACACCTGAGAGCAACCCTATTTATATAAACGGAAAAAAAAAAGTAAACTCAATTAATACTAAAAAACAGCTCTGTGGAATCTTCTCGAGGAAAGCACTCAATTCGATTTCTTGTGATCAGCTTAGCCATTATTGCAAGTGTTCAGCCAGCCCTCAGGTATCTGTCAAAGCATTCACAAATCCTCTGATGCTTATCACAAGTGGATTGGCACCTGAGAACTCACACAGGGAACCACTATTTTTAGCCACCGTGCATTGTTCCTTGGATTATGAATTGTCAGTCATCAAATGGGGAGCCAAGAGAATCTGATGTCGTGGAGAGTGCCAGCCAGGCTCCTCACAGCAAAGACGTATCAGGAGAAACTTTCTGCTGCCCTATAGCATGGGCATGTGTCATCTTGGCTTCTTGACATATTCTTATTTAAGCATAGGAAAACAGGATATGCTTACCGATTCTGTGATCAATGCAGTTAACTACAAATAGCCTGGAAGGAGCTGTTAGAAAACATTCAGCTGTGGGTAACGTTTGAGCTAGCCCATGAATGTCTCCCTGCTTTATTTCTAGGCAAACGTTCCCTAGTCCCTTTGGGCTTTCTAAATTGGACCCTGCTTAAGGATTTTAACTAAAGAAGGCAGTCCCAGGCTTCCTGAGCAAGCAGTGGCTTCCAGAATCCAGGTCAAATGTTACCAGCTTCCTTTTTGCAGCAGAATGAAATTTTCAGTTTTTATAGAGGTAGCACTTCATTGCGAGCTTTTTAATATTTTCAACCTCCTAGGCTAAGATACTTATTCTTAGGGTAATCAGTATCTATGTGGATAAGAGTTATGTATGCTGACTGTAATTAGCAAAACATGTGAGATGTCTTTATCAAAAATTCATCTTTTCTTGACTTATTTAAACAAATCCCAGCAGGCCAGAACTTCTAATACATTTTTCAAGCTAACTTTGCCTTCCCGCAAGGCTAAAAACGGTCTACCTCCACAGAAATGCAGCGTATTTGGTGTCGCGCGTATGGCTGAGTAAGGCAGATGATACACAGAAATAAACTGTACAGAGAACAAAGCACTTAAACTGATTTAGAGCAGGGAAGACACAAGATGGCACAAGCAGCATTTCTAGGATGCTCTGTGAAGTTGAAAAACAAGTAGTTCAAGCACTGCCTTAAAGCCAGAAACCCTAACTGAAGAATACTGAAGAGGCCAATTGCACAGTAAATTGCCCTGCTTGCCCCAGAAGGGTCCCCATATCGTAGCTCATCTGGGTGTCAGTCATACATGGAAAGCATCCTAAGTCTGCTGCGCAGATTATGATATTTTACAGACCGCCAGAAGTCTCAAAGAGGCCATTTGAAACTCCCTGAATGAGCTGTCCTTTGCTTGCACATTATTATCCATAATCTCCTAACTACTTGGACATAGGTCCTTCATTAATAACCATACTGTGTGACATACAGTGACTGGTTCTGATGGTTTCTTAGTGAGATTTCCACAAGAAGGGAATAGCAAGGTAATTGCCCCCGCTTAAGGTGGATGTGTAGAGGAAACAGTGAAGCTGGGACTGCAGTAAATATCACTTGAAAAAGTTAAGCAACCTTATGCCAAATGCTGAGCATGCTGGATCCCTACTCAAGTCAGCAGAAGATGAGAGAACTTGGTATTTCTCAGAATCACAGACTTTGCATGTCCAGCTGCTGAGGCTGCAGTATGGTTCTATCCATACCCCGATGCACGTCTACGACCATACCTGCTGTTCCTTTGGGACATGGGTGAGAGTTTTTTAGCAAATCTACTTCAGATGTGCAGCCCTAGTTTCACAGTCAGACTCTGGGTCCAGCCTGCCTTGGGTTTTGGGACAGACCCTGGGAGAGCCTTGCTGAAATGAGCTTCCCAAGTTTGCCCGATGTGTGAGCTCTGCATCTCTACTTAAGGGGATCTCTGTTCCCCTTCTCCTAGTGACCCAAGGATCAAAGCTTTAATAATTTGTTCATTGTAAAAGACATAGTGTTGCTGATGGTGTTAATGGGAAGACTTCAGTGAGGGATCAAATCTTCAGAAATGTCCTAGCAGATGCTACTAAAGCCTCGAACAACGAATATTATGTAGTGTAGGATGCTGAACAAGAAAGACTCTACTTTAACACAATTGCAGGATATTCCAGGCTTCTGGCTTCCTGCAGCACTTGGAGTTACAGTCACCATGGTTCACCCCTCTCTAATTAGATTGCTTTCCCACTGCCCTTGTGGCTGTTTTCTCCCAACGTTGCTCTGAATCTTCCCTAGGCAGCGCAGTGCACAGCGCGTTCAGGGCCAGGGGAACAGAACTGGAGCGACCCTATCCGAAAGCCCTGAACCCAGAAAAAACCTTGATGTGCAGGGTGCTAATTAGGTGGATAACCCAACAGCAGAACTGCAGAATAAACAGCAGGCTTCTCCACAAAGGCCACCTGCAAAACCTCCCGCACGGCGCTCGCCCCAGCTCTTCACCAGTGACTATCAAGGGGCTGGAGTTTGCAGGGAAGCTCATGAAAATATCAGCACAGACGGAGATTAAGGCATCTTCACCTAACGTCAAAGCTGCCATCTGCTTCGCTCCTGCTCAGCTTCGATCAGATTTACTCGATGAGAGCCTAAGTGGGAGGGATGGGGAGGGCTCCGCGTGCTCAGGCATTTGTGGTCTTCCTGCATTCACATGGGGAGGCCAGAGAGGCCAGGAGAGGTTCACCTGGCTTCAAATGCCTGATTTTTCTTGTTTAAATAACAACAAACGAGGTAAGGTTTTAGTTGATGAGCTTTTAAATTTGGTCCCCCAGATCGATTCCGCACGTCCTCTCTCAAGAGTAATGTGCTTGGAAAGAGAAGTGTGTAGCAAAGAGAAACTAACGACATAATTGGATAGTTCGATCTACAGACCCATGAGAATTTCAAACTTCTCCCCCATCTCCAACCATCTAGTTTTCTTTTCAAAGTTGATTTTGTGCCACTCCTTGTGGCAGAAGAACTAGGATGCTGGTCCTCTGCCACTCCTCATTTTTCGCTGGGATTGGAAGACACATTCTTTTGTTGGACTGTGGTTGGGAATTCTGCTAGGATAGCACCAATTTAACCCAGGCATTTAGCACCATACAAATGTCAGAACAGAGCAGCGGTTGCTAATCTTTGAGGCTAGGGCATGTAGCTTTACGTTGCAGGGAGGAACATGGTGCAAATTTTACCATGGCAGCAGAATAAATGAGCAAACCAAAAGGCAAGTGTTAGAAAGCCCAATATGTGTAACTCCAAATTTACCACTGCTAAGATGAAGATAAAAAATAATAAGAAATTCTGTGCCTTATACAGGAACAAAATGAATAGCTGAGGATTAACCTCATGTGTTTTCAGTGCAGAAGATTAGGATAGGATAGTTACTTGACTAGCCATAGGATAGTTTGAAACAGCACATAGACCATACTGTGGAATGGGTCTTGCCTTCTCCCAAGTAATCTGATACTGCTGATGCCTGCTGAGCTTCAGGTCCATGATAACCTCAGAGACCTCCACTCAGATCTGTTCCTCAACAAGGTGTTCTCCATTTTGAATTTGGATAGCTGATTTTTCCTGCCCAGATGTATTAATCTCTATTGATTACCATCACTTTTCTTGGACTCCTAGTGACTCAGACATCAATTTGCCAAGTCCACTGGTAAATCTAGCCATCCAAAATGCTGTTAGTCCTTTTCAAATGACAGTGTTGGCCAGGCTGAAAAATGTATTCTCTACATCATCAGGTCCATTAATGAAAATGCTGAAGTCCAAATTCTTATAGTCCATCTAGCACTGTTATCTGTTTTGGCAGTAATCTATCAATGAATGCTTAATCTATAATTTTCTAACTACTTTCTCAATTACCCAGTAGTATTTTCACCTAGATGATATTTTTCTGGCTCATTTTTCTGGCTATGAATATGTCATAGGAAACAGCATCAAAAGACTTTACAAAACCAAGATCTATGACCCTGACAGTTCCTTCTCTGTCTATAAAGCTTTTTTTTTTTCTCTGTTGTAGCTGGGAATTAGATTGGTTTGACATGATTTGCTTTTGACAAATCCATATAGGCTGTTTCTCATCTCTTTGTTCTCTTCTGTGAACTCACAGCAAGCCTGTTTGGTTATCCAAATCCAAAAAGTTTTCTGAAAGTTGATGCTATATAGGTGTGTAAGAGAAGATTTCAGCTCCCTGCTTTTTTTCTTATTTAGCATTTGAAAGACAGGTATTCAAAGACATGTACTATCTTTCAAGTTATCTACTACTTTCACATCCTAACCGAACCCCTCAAACCAATGGTCAACGTCTGTAAGATTTCATCAGCAGGTGCCATAAATAACATACAGTGAAGTTCACTGAATCTAACCGCATGGATAATATTTATGATATCTGGGGATCTCCTAAACTCTGTCCAGACTTTCTGAAACTGCTGCCCTAGCCACTGCCTTTGATGCTGGTGCTGCCAGTTTGAGACCTGTGTGCAAAATTCTCAGAAGTCTATCATTTTTCAGACAATCATTTTCCCTTGTCAAAGACTGATGAGCTCTAAATATCTTTTATTCAGTAAATTGAACAGCATGTCTCTGTCTATAAATTTTTTTAGCTTGTACTTTAATGTTTGTGTGTGCAGGAAATTACGGACTTGCAGCATTTCTGGTGTAAAAGAGCATTCCTTGGATGTTCTTGAAGCCCTTTATCCTTTTCTCCTGATCAATCCATAACCACATTAATCAGGATCTTTCACAGGTTTGTCTTAAGCCCAGTTAATATTCACAGAGCTCATTCCCCTCCCTTATAAACTATTTCAGTGAGAAGATAGCTTTAACAAGACACAGCTCTTATGTATGTCATTAGAGGTACAATTAAGGGATGGTATAAATCATTCCCATAATGAAAAAGAAAAGAAAGATAATTTTTTAAGAAAAAAACATACCAAATAGCAATGAGGAGGGCAAGATCCTCTTTATATACAAATAGAAACCCTTGCTATGTTTAAGAATCCCCTGAATACTGATTACCTGCATTGACCTGTATCTAAACATATTGACAAAGATAAGCAGGGACAGTCAGCAGTCAGTTCTGATTCAGTTCTAATAGTTTGAATTAGATGGCCCAAACAAGCTGGAATTATTCATTAAATCAGCAAAATCTGCTTGTCGGTCACTTTAATGCTTGATAAATACTGACAATCGAAGGACTTAAAGCCATCCTGCTCTTCAGCCTTTCAGCAGGCCGGGAATGTGCCTGTCCTCTGTACAGAGACCTCATTTAATTCCTATCTGTAGAGAAACTGGGGTGGAATGTCAGTATTTTTGGTTTTGTCTCTAGAGCAGAGGGCTGCCATAAGAGCACTAGCAGGCCAGGGCATTGCAGGCTTTTCCTCTTTGCAGCTAATAATAAAAAGCCTGTGAGAATGCAAAGTACTTTTCATCCAAGTGCTTGAAAAGTGAACTTGTGGTTATGAGCCATGTTGGTCTGCTATTTCAGCTAAAATTTTCAAAGACCATCCAGAGACCTGCTAAAAGTAGAACACCAATCCAGATTTCAGAGCTATGAACTCAGAGTGTTCAGAATTGACAGTTTAGTTTGAGCTTAAGAAATAAGAACCAGAATTAGACCCCACAATCACAGAGATTAAAGACAGCCTACACTGAGTGGCTGCAAGGTGTCTCTGTCCATGGCTCTTGCAGGGAGCCCAGACCTCGAATGGACTGCAGGTCCAGTGCTGTGCTCCAGACTGAAAATGCATACACTAGGGACTGTTTTAAATGCTAGTCATTATACATAGTTTCCTGAGCTTACCAATAAAGCTAGAGTGCTTTGAATTCTTCAGAGCTCTTAAACTAGACTTCAAAGCAAAGCTGGAGATGATAAGAAATTTTGATGAAATTATTGTGCTGAAAGCAGCGAGAAATTAGAAGATGTGACTGAAATATGAACTCCTATTTTCTTCTCTTCCTCTTTTCCCCTTTCGTTTCATGTCCATGCAGATAGATGCAAGAATGCCTTAGCTTACTCTACCCAGACTCTGTTTAGCATCTAGATGGCTTTGCTGCTGGACTGCTCTTATCCAGCTCACAGCTCGGATTGAGGCAGTTGAGTTCCTGATCTCACAGACATATTGGTAGTGTATATAGCCTCCCATCTAAAACCCACAGAGAGATAGTGAACCAAAGCTTTCCATGCCTTGTGAGGGACTAGGTACCTACTGCTCTCATGTACATGGCAAGTTGAATCCAGAAGAGGTTCATGCTGGTATAATGTGCAAGAGGGTAATCAAATAAAAAATTCATGCCTATTTCCCACTCCATGCTGTTGTCATGCTAGGCCATCCTCTAAATTCAAGAGGAAACATTACTTTCCAGGAAGAAGTGCTGCATATTTCTAAAGAGCACCATGCTGGTACAAAGAGCACCAGCCTCCAGATGTGTTGACAGGGCTCGAGTGTTTATATCTCCCTTACAACACCAGCAGTACCTCATGGTATCATCTATTCACAGACACAACACGTCTTCTCCCAGAACCTGCAGCAGAGCTCAAGCATGAAATCAAAAAATGGTGTCTGAGGGGGAATTTGAGTTAAACAAAGATTGTGCACAACAGGGAACAGAATGGAAACCCTTCTAGAAATAGCCCTTTAACACCGATATTAAATGCTTTGAAGTGAAGGGTTCAGATTTCCTTGAATGTTTGCAGTTTGGCTTTGCATTTTTCAAAGCCTCTTTTTCTCTGTGATGGCCCTCGCTATGCATTAAGCTTGCTTCTGCATGCCCCAGGCCATGAATGATTCAAATTATAGAACTTGGCTTTCTGCTCGAATGACCAGCTCGTCTCTCTGATGCTCGCTTTGATCACAGTGTCTCTCTGATGCTTCCTAGTGATGTGGTAGGCACATTTAAGTGGGTGAAAATCTTCCTCTCTCTACATGCTGCTCACTATATGGTGCTTTGGAAGAGAGGTGGGATATCAGTCCCAGCGCTGAGCAGGTGGCTGTGTTGTGCTGTGCCTCAGTTCCACTCCCGAATAAAGAGAATATGACCCCAGTTTGATTGTAAAGCTGTCTCAGATCTACTAGTGAGACTACATGATGAAAAAAAAATGCTGTTGTAAAAAAATCACCCTTTTTTTCCCTGTCCCATTCACATAGATAAGCAGCTTACGTTATCTATGCTTAGATAACAGATACTGTCCATTTATATGTGACCACACTCCAGGCTCTTAAGATTTAGGAGAAATGGCAAAGACTGCAGTCCTCTTGTTTCAAGCTGCAGGTGACCTCTCCAGTCTGCATCCAGGTACATGCGCTAGGTCAGTTTTGAATGCCTGAGGAGTGAGTACAGTCCTTGCCAAGTGTCTTTTGGAGGTTTCTTTGAAACCGTCTTTTTCTCTTGTGTGGCACTGAACTTCACTTCATGACCTCAGGTCTATTTTTCCACAGCCATTACATTCTTCCCGTTGTATTCATGGACATCAGCATGGGGAGTGAATCAGAATTTAAGATGAGAAATGTTGTATTTAATTCTTGAAATAAAGCCAGGAGGAGGTAAAACCTTCTTCAGCACATCCCACCAGGCTGAGACTCGCAGTGCTCCCATCCTAAAACCTAAGGATAGGAACTTAAAATCTTTATTGAATCAGAAATAAAATCCTTTTTGATAGATTGTCTTATGATGACAGGAATATTATCTTGATAAAGAAAGATTAAAAAATTTTGCCACAGGAGTATCGTAAAAATTTTGGTTAATTTTTTAGGACCAACTTATTTGAATCCCGGGCTGCTCTGAAATTTTGCAAGTAAGTTGTCTTCCATTTCAAAAGAAAAACAGATCTTTTGTGATCGTTTGAAATGGAAAATCTGAAAACAGAATTGCTGAACTTGATGTCTTTCACCTCTAAGAAAAATCAAAATAAACATTGAATGAAACGAAGTAGTCTCAAATAAAAAGAAATGTCACTTAGAAAATGCCAGAACTGAATGTTCTGAATAATTCAAATGAAGAGTTCCACACTGAGAGGAAAAAATAACTCAGGGATTCCAGATATGCACTCTGTCCTAAAAATGTTCAGCCACTTCTAATGAAATACTGCAACATGCTGATTTTGGGTACAGTTTTGGTGGCAGAACCATGATGTGAATTCAGGTAGCTATCTCTGCCACGCTCCTGCCTAGGACCACCACGGATGTCCCTTCTGCAGCATGGAGTGGATTGAGCTTGGGGCGACCAGGGAGACTGGCACAGGGAGAGAAGACACTCTGTTCGAAGACATTATTTCTCTCCAAAGAGGTCAGGGATTCACGGGGAATCTGTGCCAAATGAATATGTGATTTTTACTTTTTTGGAGGAGGTAATATCTTTACAATTCAAGAGGTAATATCTTTACAATCCAAACTGACATGTGAGTTTTCCTTGGGGAAGGCAGCCCACTGGATTGTCTGAAGCACTGCCAGCTGCACAAGTGTGAAATGAGCATTCAGGAATGAACCTGCTTGGTGGTGGCAGAGGTACTGGCATGGATAATGATGGTGATGAGGAAAATGTGAATCATAAAGCAAAGAAAAAAGGAGGCCATAATTAAATATTCCAAAGTACAACATCTTAATTATAGTGGACTAAGAAGTAAACAACAGTAAGAAAGCAGCTGATCAGGCAGCTTCTGAGCTGATTATCATAATGTAAATGCCAACAGCAATTTGCTCAAATCAGAGAGTTTTTTTTGTAGAATGAAAACTAGGTTTAGTCCTAATCAAAATAAAATCAATGTATATTTTAAAACAGATTAATGATGTGAAACAAAGCTACCATGATTGTTATTCATTATTTTCATCAGCACCAAGAGGGAATCATTTGTGTTACTGCTTAATTACGTAGATGTTAACAATTAATTAAGTAATTGCGGTGATAGCCAGTGTTTTGGGAAATTGAGAGAAGATTATTGCCGATTAATGTCCTCTGGTTTACTCAGCCCAGCTTGAACCATGATACTGGTGCCACTCACAAGTGGTGACAGCTCCAGAAACAGAGGCAAGACAGGTTGCTTGTGTTTTCCTTCCTTGTCCTCTCCGTTGTCTGTGAACAGATTTCAAAACTGTTCAACTCCTTGTTTTTGGAAATCCCACAAGATTCTCTTTCAAGTCCTCATTGTCAGATCTTCAGGTTCCTTTGGCTTTGCTAGACGGGTTTGTGTCTGTACTTGTCCTAAGAACATGTTAGAGATTCTGGAATAAAAGTCTTCTTTTGGTAAGCAGAAAGAGCTGGAAATAGCTGGTTTAAGATGCCAGGCAAAAGGGAAAAGCAAGGCAGAGCCTGCCATACTGAGAGGAGCAGGATGCCTACAGAGGTCATTGAGTACAGTGACACTGCGCACCCTGCATTCCTGGGTTTGTTTATGGCACCACACTATATAGGCAGCCAGAATTAAGGTCTGGCAATAATGTTAAGCAATGAAGCATTGCTTTCATCCATACATTTCTTTCATCCAACCAGATACATCGCTTTTTGTTGAAACAAAGAGTTCAGCTTCAAGGAGGAGACTGATCATGGCCATTTTTAATTGAATGGGAGGACTCCAGTGCCAGGGGAACAGCCGATACTTCTGTCAGCTGCTCTGTTTTAGGTCAAAAGGAAGAGCCTGTGCTTTTGGATCAAATGGGATTTGCACTTGGGTTTGGTCCTTCAGTCCAAACATCAGTCTGGAGGAATGAGGATTGAGCCTCTTCTCCCTGAGGGTGTCTCCCAGAAGAATCAGCCAGCTTGGGAGATCAGATCTCCCAGAATGAATATGAGGGTTACCTCATTTTCAAAATGCCAACAAGAAAAAGAAAAAAAAACTTCTCTCTGTGAAGTGCCCAGTACCAAGTTTTGAACTCTATGGCTTGGTTGGGGCTGCAGGGATTGCAGATAGCTCATTAATCTTAGCTTTCTTGGCTCTTCCAGGGACATAAACAGTGCTATCAGGACCTTGGTAAGCAATTTAAGGGCATCATTCTATAAGGAATCCTCTCCAGTTCTGGGCTGCAAAATCAGTTTTCCTTCCTAGGAGCCCTCCATGTTTGGCTCAGGAGCTCCTTAATAGTAGGTTTATTGTCAAAGCCTCTAAGGAACTACTTCTAACTGAATTTTCCTTCTACTTCACTTGAGAAAAGAAAAAAAAAAAGAAAAAGAGCCATTTATTTTCATTGTGTCTTATAAATGTTTCCATCATAACAATCACTTCAGATTACAGTGGGCTTTGTTTCCCATCAAATTTGATAGTGAGAGAAAAATGACATGACACAATTTTAAATAACCTTTTGCTCCCTCTTCTTTCTGTTTTCTTTCTGAACTCCAATCCACCTTTTGTGCTGAAAAATTATATTGCTACTAACTCTCTTGATTTTCTTTTTCCATTTATGGAAAGGGAAAAAAAACAGTGCATTAATGGAGTACTGAACAAATGAGGTTTTCCATGGGCTTGCAGATACTTGACAACTCCAAATGCCAGGTCCAAATTATCGAAAAGAGAATTTCGACTTTCAAGGACAAGAAATTTTATGGGCTTCATTAAGTGTATGTAGTTATGTCAGTCATTTCCTGATTGTAAGTAATTTAATATCTTAAGAGAAGGGTGGGAAAATAAGAGTTCATCATGGACCCAGCTCTTCTCTTGTGTAACAGACTGGAATTTTGCCATTGCCTTTACTGAACACCAAAGCAGTACATATTAAGCATATGTAAGAATCGCTTGCTGAAGTTAGTTAATACATTACAGATACTGTGCAAACATTTTTGCTGGATACAAGACAGATACCACCATGACCTTTTGGAAGGTGTTATGTTTCTAGCTGAGCGGCATGAAACATGTATGTTAGAGACCATTGCCATTGAGTCTCACCCTTTGAACAGGTTTTAACGAGACCTACTTTTTTCTATGGAGGTGTCTGCCAGTGGTGTCCCACAAGGATCAGGATTGAGCTCAGTGCTCTTCAACCTGTTCCTCAATGGCTTGGACAAGGGCACGGAGTGAACCCTGAGCAAGTTTAGAGATGTTAACAAGCTGAGTGGAGCGGATGACACTCTACAGGGCTGTGCTGCCATTCAGAGGGACCCAGACAGGTTGGAGAGCTGGGCATGCAGGAACCTCGTGAGGTTCAGCAAGGACAAGTGCAGGGTCCTGCACCTGGGGAGGAATAACCCCAGGCACTGCTACAGAATAGGGGTTGACCTGCTGGAGAGCAGCTCTGCAGAGAGGGACCTCAGAGTCCTGGTTGACAACAAGCTAACCAGAAGTCAGCAGTGTGCCCTCATGGCCAAGAAGACCAATGGGATCCTGCTCTGCATCAAGAGAAGTGTTGACATCAAGTCAAGGGAGGTGATTCTCCTCTTCTACTCAGTTGTGGTAAGCCACACCTGGAGTACTGTGTGCAAGTCTGGGCTCCCCAGGACAAGAGGGATGTGGAGCTTCTAGAGAGGGTCCAGTGGAGAGTGACAAAGACGACTAAGGGATAGGAGCATCTATCTTATGAGGAAAGAGTAAGAGAGATGGATCCATTTAGCCTGGAGAACAGAAGAGATCTAATCAATATATATAAATACCTGAAGGGGGAATGTAGGGAGGAAGGGGCCAAACTGATCTCAGTGGTAGCCAGTGATAGAACAGTGGGTATAAGTTGCAACAGAAGAAATTCTATCTCCATATGCGGAAGAACTTCTTTACTGTGAGGGTGATAGAGCCCTGGCACAGGCTGCCCAGGGAGGTTGTGGAGTCTCCTTCTCTGGAGGTCTCCAAAACCCACCTGGATGCCACCCTGTGCCATATGCTCTAGGTTTCCCTGCTTGAGCTGGGCGGTTGGACTAGATGATCTCTAGAGGTCCCTTCCCACCTCAACCATTCTGTGATTCTATGGCAGGAGACCCTGACATGAATGATGACACATTTTTTCTTAAAGTAGTGTCCAGATTTCCCAAACTACAACAAGATAACCCATGGTTCCCCTCATACTGCTGAAATCCTGGGCAAAATTAAGGTCTACACAGTTTCTTGCAGTGCCTCTTTCCATCATGGACAAGGCCTGCATATAGTACTTCCAGCAGCTGACAAGTCACAGCTTTGTTTGAAAGCACCAGATTTGTGTTTCCTGAACATAGTGACAAAGATAAACAAAAGATGGGCAAAGAGGCAGAATAGTTTTGCAAAAATATTCTGTTCAAGGGGACTCATTCTACCTGTCCATGAATCACGGTGACTGGAGGTAGATGGATGGATGCCATCAGTGAAATAACCTCCTCACTGGGCACTCCAGTGCTCTGGGAGCACCACAGGACAAGGATATAAGTTTCTGTCCCTGTTAGATGGAGTGATGTGCAAAAGGCTATACTTCAGGGAAAGACATTGGAGCAGGAAGTGCCAGACTCCAAAACACACAATTTCCTTGGGGCAAGTCCACCTCTTTTAGTATATTTCAGATCAGCTGGGTCAGTGTGAAGTGTCACCCGTTCCAGGGGGTAATACGTCCTGACAGCCTTGGAGATAAATATCAGCTTATAAATTTCAGTTTGGATTTTTGAATGTCGTTATGATCGTAACCTTTTGTGTGACTTCAAGCATATATTTTGTAATGAGATCATGAAACCTGCTGGGGATATTCCGTCTGAGAGCTGTGACAGAGTCACGGAGCACTGCTGGGGGGGGCTAGTTGCTACCAGCACACCCAGGACCTTCTGGTGAATCTGCCTTGCTGCTGAAATTATGGCCTGGAGCTGGGAAATTATTCTGGGAAAGCTCAGGGGCAAAAGCGATTGCAAAGGAGGGATATTCTCCAAGCTAAAGACGACATTGCAGACCCATAAACAAGTGAACAAGAGGCCCTGGCCTCTCGGCTTGGCCAGGACTCTGCGAGACACTCACTGCAGTGTTTTGCTTGCTTTCTTGTCACCCGCTTTTGTTGTGCTGCTCAAAAATATTTCTGGCCTGGCAATTGCTTTACAAACCTACCACACTGCTAACTGAAAAATCAGTATCCCTTCAGCCAGATCAACTGGGGCATCTCAAAGACAACAGTGATTTTGTGCTGTGTGGACCACAGCTTTGCATTCTGCTGATAGTACTAGAGGCCTTCATCCAAATGGGCTGTGCAGGCAAAATTTGCCCGGGGCTTGAGGTTTTTTGCATTTTTTTTTTTTAATACAAGGTTGAACGATGCTCCAGGCAGTGCTCCTGGGCACTGTACTTGCTCAGGGGTAGGTGGAAATCCTTTCACACCTCAGACATGGAAGCCAGACAAAGCAGCTCCAGGCTGCTGCTGATGCTCTGGAGATGATGAACTCATGTTATTCATGTACACTGCCGGGCTGAGATGGCTTTTGACCAGCCCAAGCAGATACATATATGAGGTACCTAACCATCTGTTCATAGAGAGACCGGAATGCAGAGCCACAACTGCCTGGCTGACAGACAAAACAATATACAGCATCATTCACGGAGCAGGGCTGGTGACCTCAGCTGTGCACTGAGAAGCAGGACCTTCAAATAAACATAGTGATATGCTGCACTACCAACTTGGCTGCTTGCAAGCAGGGATATAGCCATGCAGGAGAATTCAGCTCAGGATCTCTTTTTCCAACCAACACTGACAGCTGGATACAGAAGAACCTCTGGAAGAATTGCCTCAAGGCCACAGTTGTTATACCCATAAGGACCTGTCCAGGAAACTATGAGAGGTTTGAGAGCAACCCCTCCATGAACTCCAATGTTTGTCTCGCCTTAGGGATCATGGCACCAGGTTGAAGGTCTGAGCTGACTCAGCTGCCCAAGAACAGGCACCTTCTGCCATGGGACATGCTCCAGGTGACTTTCTCCAGGTTCCAGTTACTAATACAGGTCTCCTGCAGGATCTGTGCCACATCTGCCAGCTCACTCTGGCTGGGTAAGGGTCCTCAGAGTATACTTAAGCAGTCTATGATGTACTGGAACCCCATGACAAACACATAAAAGTATCTTGCTACAGAGGCACGAGTTTAAGCTTTGTTCCTGCTGAAGGTTGATTCCAGAGGACGTGGCTGGAAACTAGTATCTGCTGGTCATATTGGGCTCTCAGAGGGTGCTAGGTGTGGTGCTTGGTACTAGCTTAAGGCACTAGCTGGGCTGAATCACTGATGTTTCCCTGAGGAACCGTCCATGCCTGCAGTCAGGGTTTATCACTGCGAGTAAGACATTACCCACCAAAGTGCAAGGCAGTGGTTCCCACAGGCTTCACAGGAACAGCCCGAGGCAACATTCAGGATCCCCTTAAGAAGTTTACAGTTCAACTGCATGCTTCACGACTAGCTTAAAAACCAAGTCTGAAGAGCTGAGCACGCAGGAGTTCTGAAGTGTTTTATTTGTTTAATATTTTTCTTGTCTGTCATTGGAAATCAGCATCTTTCTATATCTCTATTTTCTTCTGCTCCTTGTGACCACTTATAGAGAGAACAGAAATTTTATTGTGCCGATTCCCATGGCAGAGATGGGATCCTCACTCCCACCACCCAAATTCCAGCAGTGCAAGTTAGCAGTGACAAACAGCAAGAGAGGGCTGCTAGTCCTCAGGTGGAGTCATTACTGCATGGGAATAAGACATATATAGCTGAGGATTTTTCAGCAGAGACATGAAACTAGTCTATACTCTTAACTGCCTTCCATATTCTGGAGGGTCCTTTGCAATAGCGATGAGAGACCCTGTCCTGGCTATAGGTCCAGACTCCTCCTCCTAAACTAGCCCTTCCACAAGCGGCTGTGTGCCAAAGGTGTTCTGTGAACATGCTGACAAAGAGCTCTCCTAAAATGCTCTCACTGCAGGAGGAAAGAAATCATCCCACTATTGCATACGCTGAAAAGGGGAGGACAGCTGCTATTTTAAGTCATGTTTTCATCCTTTCAGATGAAAATAAACCCATTTATGAACAATTATAAGCTAGATTGGCACTGAATGTTTCAGTGCATCCCAAGCATCATGGGGTAACTGGTTAGGGGAGGTCTCAGGAGGAGTTTCCTAGGTCCTCTGGGTGTTCCTGAGTCTTAATGCTCTCCGTGAGTTTGGAAAGCTAAGGAAAACTTAGCTAGGTGTAACTGTCTGCAAAACCTTTTTCTCCTGCAGTAAATTTGTAAAGACGTCTAGAAACTAGTATTTAAAAACACCGTTTGGAAGGTGACGCAGATTTGTGGGTTTTGTGAGCACAGTGGCAGACCAAGCATGTCAGGGTAGTGCGAGCCTGAGCCTGCAATTGTCTCTTCCCATCCCCTTGAGCTGATAGTGCTCCTTATTGATTTTCTATTGTAAACTCAATATCTGAGATGTTACTGTAGTTCAGAGGATGAAAAACAGAGTTGGGAGAGTGTACATAATTCCAGTCTGGTTGTCAGAGGTCCTTGCTTCTGGAGACCCATTGACACTACAGTGATATGAATTTAATGACTCCCACATCTCTCCTCAGACCCAAAGCAGGCAGAATTAACAAAAGTAGAACCAGAACTAGCAACTAAACAAAGTGCTGGGTGCTTGCAATGGGACAGATAACCTGCACAAATGTATTCTGGGTCAAACTTCACTCTTTTTGTCGTGCATCTGATTGCAGCAAAATGTCATATGTTTTAGAGAGGATATCTGAGCTTGTTGTTCCTCCCACCCTTGCGCTCACTCCTGAGCTTTCCCCTCTGTTATCGTCCTGCTCATTCCCTTTCATCTTAATTCATTTGCAGGAGAGTGAGTTTCTCTCACTGCAAGACTCCCTGGGAAATCTCACCAGGTGTAATGCAAAGCAGCCAGGAAATCCTTCCCTGGCAAAGTGAATTTCAGCAAGTTTCTGCTCACAGGAAGGCTTTTGAGAGGAAAAGCTGACACGGGGATTCATGGTGTGCTCATAACCTGCTCGCCCAGCGCACAGGCTCCTCTCTGATAGTGCCTGTCTGGCACAGGCGTAAGTTAGACTTCAAAAAATTCAGAGCTATTGCTCAGGTAATTGTGTTTACTTTGGACTCCTCGGCTCTCGGCTCCTGGCTGTGCTAAGAGAGAGTGTAAAATTAGGCTTCAGTGGTGTGGTCAGTGAATATCACTGTGTGGATTTATCAGCAACTATGAAATGACAGTTTGTGCTGTTACCTAACGTGGGTTTCAGCCTTTTAAATTATTTTGAAAATGGGACACATTTTAGAACCACAGATTTGAGCAGCAAATTACTAATGGTTTCGTTGCCTCTCCAGCCATTTTCCCATCTCTCTATGCAGGTTTATAATTACAGATGGGATTTTGACAAGTCAGTTTCCCAGTAATGGCAAGTTAAACTCCCTGATGTGAATCAGGGGAAGCTGAAATGATTTTGCAATGCATATTTATTAAGATAGTGGTGACTGAAGTCACTTTCACTCACAAGAGCTATATTCTGGCATTTATCTTCTCAGAAGTTTTATCTCTATGAAAAATAATAAAAAAAAAGAATTTAAGAAAATCCACAAACATCATAAACCCCATTGCTGTCAGTAGAGAAATGTTCCTCTGCTTCTAATGAAGAAGATATGACATAGACTTGGAGAAAGCCACATATAACTCTGAGTAGCAGGAGCAGCAGTGATGACCAATATATTTGGCTCCACTTAATTGAAGAAAGGAAGCAGTTTCATGACAAACCAGCGAATATTATAGGGAGGCAACCAAACAGAAAAGACACAGTCCCTCCCTTGTGATAATGACAAGGCAATTTTGGCTCTCTCCCTTCTTCCTAGCAAAGTATGGAGTCTACCACCAGTCCTCACAGTTGTGTGCTTGGAAATCTCAAAATCTCTACCCCTACAATTCCTCCACGGCTCAAATGAACCTAGCTTTTCTGTCCTGGATGCTGCATTGGCTTCTTAGCTGGACAAGATCCATGCATCTCTCTTCAAAGTATCTGAAATGTCGTACCGTCAATACAGTGCATCTTGGTCCTCCTTAGACCTTGACAGGCAGATCTTTGTTGAAACTCAAACAATAAAGACCTAAAGCCCACAGCCCTTAGGCTCCTACTCAACATGAAAAGGTAGGAATCTCTCATGAAACTTAGAAGAAGCTGTAGCCTTCAGTTTGTCTCCCCATCTCGCCAGCTCCTGCCCAGGAGAAATCATAGGCCAGAATGTCCTATCAGCTTCATTTCTTATGAAAATTGTGATAAAATATTTTCCTTCCCTAATGGCCTCTGGTTTGCATGCAGTGCAGTTGCAGCCTTATTGCATCTTATTGGAAAGAGCTAAAATTTATACATTTGAAACAGTGTATTCTCTTTTCCTCTAATGTCGTTTTTATCTGCATTTCATTAAGCTTAATGGAAACTAAGTCAGTGACTTACCCGGTAATATCCTTTTCCAAGCAACAGAAGTGGCTGCACCTGAGTGTCCCACTTCCACATTTCCACCAAGGGAAGCTATATGCTTGATTATTATTTGCAGTTAAGGTATTTCCAGAGACATATTAATATTCCAGCAAAGCCTTCCTGACACGTGCTAGCTCCATGTGACAGGGAAACCCCAGACATCAAACCCAGACATCACGGCAGTGACTTTCCCAGGAGAGCACACAGGGTCGCACTGTGTGCTGGGGCTGTGACACCCTCGCCGGGGATGCTCACAGCATTTGCCAAAAGAAGTATGTTTTTAAAAAATAGTGACTCCCTTCAGAGGAATGAGTAGAGAGGTAATGTGAGTCCCGAGGAGATTTCCTTGTGTCGATCACCCCCAAGCATTTTGCATGAACTGTGCTCCTTGCTCCTGGCAGTGCTCCATGTGAGCCCCGGGAATCACTTACGGGAATTTTTTTGTTGTTTTTATTCTACATCCTCTGCGGTATTTTTACCAGGATAAAGACATGACAACAGCAATTATGTACCAGACTGACAATAAATAGTCCTCCTCTCTCTTGTGGCAGAACGATTTTGCAGCAAGACAACTTTAACCCCTTCTTACAGCCTTCCTCACACTAGGCAGGGTCTGTGATCTAACACTCCTAGGTCTCAGCATCCCTTAATATTAGCTGATAACTAACCTCTAGCTGTTGCTAGTGTCTCCTGTGTGCACATGAGTTCCAAATAATGTGTTTAAATTGCTCTTGACATGTTAAATGCTAGTAAGGTCCCATTGCTGTGGTACCCATGGTACTGTTAATCCTCAAACAAGGAAGATTCTAGAGCAAATGGGGTTATTTAATTATATCATTGCTAAGCCAAGATGGTCAAAATGTCAGGATTCCAATAATTAGGGTTTAAAAACTTATATTTAAACCGAAATACATACCGAAAATTGATTCTTACTTTTTAGCTCTCAGCTTTCCCTTTGGTCAGCCTCTCCCAGTCTTTTCTGAGCAATGTCCCAATCTCTCCCAGGCAAACTGAAGCTCCTACATTATCAAAAAGCTCAAGGAAATGTAGTTTTAAGGGGAGAGGAAATAATGTAAATACTATGAGTCTCCCAGAAAGATCAGAGAAGTTAAGAAGCTGATGCGTAAAGAGAAGGGATGGGATAGTGGCAGTTTCTATACATTTTTCTCCTGAGTTTTAAAAATTAAATCCAGTTTGATCGTTTTACTCCTCAACTACAGAGGAGAACTTTTCAGAGTAGCTAAGGAAGAAATGAGAAATGACCTCATTTTTTTTTTCCATTAAAAATCCTTGGTTAGTGCACTGAAAATCACACCCTTTAAGATGTTTTCAGTTAACATCTGGAAATGGGACAGCTCCACCCTACTGAGTGTCTTAAAATTCCTTGCCTGGGAATTTAATCAGAGATAAGAGATCTGTTCTGCAAGGGGCTGTCGCTCTGCAGCTGCCTTTGCTCTCCACTCGCCTCTTTGGCTTAGTTCTGAGTACAGCTTTTCTTGTCAGATTTGCTTTCCTGCCCTCTGAAGGCAGTGGCATCCCCTGGATTCTCGGTGCTTTGAGGATTATCTGTGGAGAGAAATCAGGACTTTCCTCGTTTAGTGTCAGTGATTTGCATCCTGACAAGCAAGCAGCAAAGATTTGCCAGGTCTGCTTTTTGTTTCAGATTCCTCTTGGGTTTTAAATCTGTTGGGGGGATTTTCTGCTGTTTTATAGGATTTGTAAATCCTTCCCAGGGGACAAATATGTAAATACACTTCTGGACTTATAAAGGAGTCAGATGTTCTGGTGAAATCCCATGATTAAAACAAGCAGCTTCTCAGGCTGGATTCTGATGTAAAGATTTATTGGCAGATTTCACAAGTGAGATGTGACATGGAGAATTGACCTCAAGTGATGGGGCTTTCTGCATTCGATGTATAAACCACAATCTAACCACAACAGAGAGGGTGATTGACTAAATAATCCTTTTTTTTTTTTTTCCTCCCGCAAATGATACTTCAATTTTGCATTTTTATCCCTCTTATTAAAGAGTTGCAACACCAGTCAAAAAGCAAGCACCCTCCCTGCATTGGCCTTAGTTGGCCTCCAGGACCCTCCAGCTTGTCTCAAAGCTGGGAAGAAGCCAGCTGTGCTGGAACATTAATTTGCTGCCTTTCAAAGCCACCGCATTAGCACACTGGTCCCCAGTGAGTTTATCACACTATTTACAGACTATTTCTCATGTTAACAGCAGGGATGCACTCAGAGCTAGGCTGGCATGTTAGGAGCCGTGCTAAATCCCAGACCATCGCATGTGGCTTTGCCCAGAACTGATGGGGTCTGGGGAAGAAAATCCCCCTCTCCCTCCAGTCTGAGACCTGACCAAAGCCCCGGGTTCAACCAAGCCCCATCTGGACCTGTCACACTGTCAGGTGGTCTCTGGGAAGCCAAAGGAGAATGTGGTGAACATGGGAGGTGCACCAAAGCTTATGTGTAAATGATGATTCCACATTGGCAATGTGGAATTTCATGGGAAAAAAGAAGTCTGAGTTTGGTATTGCAGAGGAATATATGAAAGTGAAAGGCACATTCACGGAGAGCAGGAAGCAGAGAGAGGGGACAAAATCCCCCAGTGGAAAGCAAACTACAGCTGTGAAACAGATTGCCATGCTAGATAGTTCGAAACTGGAATTTTCTGATATGTTCTGCATCAGTTTAGCCCAGTGTGGCAGTGAGAAGTCCAGAAGCTGATGCAGGTTCTGAACTAGCTGTTCACCAGGTGCTTGGAGGAATCAAGAAGGAATCAGTCGTGAATTCTCCTTTTCATCCGGAGGAGAAGAGGGCAATCAAGATGCGCTGAGCAAGCCAACCTGCAGCAAACCCCCGCCAGATGAGCGGGTTGGTGTTCCCAACGGCAGCTTGGATGCTGTGCAGTGCTTCCTGTGGCCAAGCTAAGCAAAATCACCTGGGAAGATATCTACTGTTTCATGCAGCTGAGCTGTAAAAAACTGCAGGAAAAAATGGGAGGTGTGAGGCAAACTCTGGTTTCCATGAGGCATCAGCCCTGCTTGTTCCTCATTTTGTGTAGACACCAGGGGCCACACTACGTAGCTAACCATGAAGAAGATATCTGGGGATGCTTAGCTCCACACCTAGATTCCTAAGCATGCTCTGGACTTGCACAAAGCCCTTCAACCAGGACATGTCATATGGTACAAACATGACTCCCAAGAAGAGATCTTGGCTGACTGTGTTGTTTTTTTTTTCTGACAGGTTTCCCCAGCTTGCGTTAAGATTTAGATACAGAGACTGGCCAATGTACTTCAGTTGCCACTGAGGTATAATGATCAGCAAATGCTAAGCTATATCTACAGTTTAATGGTAATTGTTTCCTATCAATAATATAGGTAAAATTGATCTCATTCTGCTTTGTTAAGAAAAAAAAAAATCCAAAGAGTTGCACCATAAATAAAGTGGATAATGATTAAATATGCATGCAATATAGAAACCCATTGATCAGTTGTGGACACTTCAGATTCTCCATTGAGAACAGACCTTCTACAGGCAAGGGCAATTGGGCTCTTTCATATTCCCCTTCGGGAGCTTTTTTTTTTTTTTTTTTAAGTCAAACCAAAAAAGAATACTCTGAAAAAGTGTTGATGTTTTCCAGGAAAGGAAGAGTTTTGAAAGATGCAACTTCAGAGCTGCTTTTCACTGTAGTGACAGAAATTGCATGATGGAGCTTGCAGAACGGAGATGGAAAGTCCAATAACCTGGGACACAAAGTTCATACTTAGCTGCCATTGCATCAAAGCCTAGGTGTCCTTATGAAACAAAGCATTTCTTATGCTTTCTTTTGCATGTGGATAAGGTTTCCCAGAGCTTCCTAGAGATATTGCACCTTGCACAAGGTGGAAGAACAAAGCCTTTCAGCATCTTCAGGATGTGGAGAAAAGGAGTGTTTCTTCCTCCTTTAGCACAGAAATGTTTTATTCTTTGCTCTTATTTTATTTTAGAAACCCTGCTTGATAAATTACTAGAGGGCCTCATTAACTGCAAAAATTTGTCAGTTTTCCCAAAGCAATCAAGGTGCTAGTTAGACCGAAGGAGCAAATGGAAAAGTGAAATGGAATCTGAGCACAGCCCTATTAATCCTGCGCTATGGATCGACATTTGTCAACACTACTGAAGCCTGTTTTAACAAAAATAGAGCCCAGGAGACCACTCAATTACTTTATCTCTGAGCAATTAGGATCCTACTCCTTCAGGTCAATCTGTTATCACAGAGGAAAAAATTTGGATGCAAGATTAACAGTGGAAAATTCACAGTCTTTTTTATCACGTCTTTAGAAGAAAACAAATAGACTTTCCTTTTCAAATGCTATATACTGCTAAGGAATAAAAAAGTGTCACATGACAGGCAATGAGTGCATGAAGGGTTTTCAGTAGAAGACACAGGCAAGATTTTTAGGGTATGTGCATTATTCTGCAGCTCAAGGTTCATCTGCAGAAGCCACCTACATCACATATCAGTGGAAGCACAAATTTGGAAGTTATCTTTAAAAGAATATAGAAAGGTGTAAGATAGGATAACAAGTAAGCTATGAATTTCCCATGCTCAGGGACACCTGGCTTTAACTTGAACTATACAGCTTGTGCTTCTGGTCTTAAAAAAGGCTTGTGTGTCTTTCTAAGACAGAATATTTGTTAGTCTAATAAAATATACCATATCTGACTACAAGCCTTTCATTTCCATCCTCATGGACCGCATAATAGTAGCAGTCATGAATGGAGACTGAAGCTATTTACTTTGATTTCTTCAGAGACATCACAGCAATCGAGTACATTTTGCTGAACTTTGTCTCATCTAGGTAATTTTGGTTCAGGTAGGAGCACAGCTGTGTACCTCAGCCACCAAATACCAGGTCTTGGGAGGGTATGTGAAGCTTGCTGTGAAATATGCATTTTCACAGCTTGACTTCTTTCTCTTCTTCAGGAAGATTGGTGAAAATCAGTTTACAAAGAGCTACATAAACCTCAGTCAGACCTCTGAATTGCCTAATAGAAAGAGCCCACACCTCAATTGTCTGATTATTCCATAACTGCTCACAGAGCGTTTCATTTTTCCTGTGAAGCAGATGGTACCAGAGAATGGAAAGGGCAGAGACTTGCATCTAGAGATGCTTACTAGAGCTCCTGAGATAATTAAGGTGTTGGTCCAGGAAAAAAAAAAAGTAGTGCAACAAGTAAAGAATGGGAACCCAACTTGCTTAATTGATACCTTCAGGTTCAGGACCTTCTTTCACAGGTGGAAAACTAGAGAGAGAGATCTGCAGATTAAATAAATAAATAAATAAATAAATAAATTTAAAATTCATGTGATAAACTGTTTTCAATTAATCATGCCAGAAATTTGCACAGCTTCTATTCACTGTCATGGAAGAGTGGAATTATATATCAGGATTAATTTACCCAGTGAGTCATGTTTAGTGACTAAATCACTGTTTTCCTCTTCTATTATTTCTTTTACTTCAGCAAGCTTAATTCTTTCTTCTGTTCATGAATCATGCCCGGTTTCTGAAATCTCACCCCTTAATGAGTGCATTTTCACCTCTGAACTGTTGGCTCACTGCTTTTTTTATATAATGAGGGACTGACCTTCTGAGCCATATGGTGCGGCCTTATTCCTTGGTCTAATGACCAAAATGTTTTAAAGAGGAGAAAAACAAGTGCAGTTAAAATTAGTATGTCTCCTGGTGTCATTTAAATCCTGCTTCAGTTTATGGAGCATATGCTGAGTGTGTCTGTAATACACCCAGATACCTCACCAGAATAACACATGAGGATCTCAGTGGTGTTAGGGTGACGTTTCCACCCATCAAGTACCACTCGGATGGGGTGTAATATTTATCCATTTTACTACTAGCAGACTAAGACCCAGGAACAGCTTCTCACAACCAGGAGGGCTGGGCAAAACCAACTGTTACAACCAGGCTTCCTGGGAACATTTTGAATCCACTGTCCTGTCACCCCATGCATTTCTGCCTGCCCACATGGATGTTTTTGCACAAACACAGCAAAAATATTCATGGAAGGCGTGAGCAGGGCAGGGATGTAGAATAGCTTTGCTTACATTCAAGAAGGAACAGGTCTATTTGTGCTTTTGTCAGGGCTCAAGCTACCATCTCTCCCTCATACATCCCAACATCATTCCGAGGCATTTTCCCGTAATGTCTGGAGGGTCACTGTGAGCCACTATAATAATGGCCAAGAAAGATTCCTCCTTGGGTGTAAAGACCCCAGTGCCAGACAGCCCATGGAGCAAACTATGCAGCAAAGAGATACCAAGATGTTTCTTCTCCCCCACAAGTCATTTCCCACCTGGACCTGCAGGAGGAAAATCACTTGGAAAATCACTCTTCTTCAGAGAGAAGAGCTGCATGCTGCTGACTCGGTGTTTCCTGTCACTGATAGATCAGGAGCAGCAGCCATGGATTGAAAGTGCCAATACACATCAGAGCCCTGCTCAGCTTCAGCAGGCAGCTACCCAACTGCTAACGCTGCTCCAGACCTCAAGGGCAAGTATTTCCCCCTTGACCCAGGCATGTCTGACTCATAAATGATGAGTAAAGGAGGGGTAGGAAGTGAGGTGATGAAATTTGCTGGTGATACAAAGATGTTCACAGCTGTAGAGATGAGTTCAACCAGGAAGAATCACTGTTGGACCTTACAATTCTGCCTGAGCAATGGTCTGGCTGAGGAAATGCCACTTTGGTAAATCTAATGCACATGGAAAGAGCAATCTGAGGAGCAGTACAATGGACAATGATATTTATAGGAAAATTTCAAGTCAATACTCATTTGGGGATGTGTTTGTGTGCATCTGTCTGTACGTTTGTATGTATGTACATTTTAATTTAGCTTCAAGAGGAGGATCTGAGCTTGTAAAATCCTGAGGCATCTTTCTGCTATGGAAACCTGCTCAAGTCTACTGGCAAAGTGAATACACTTACGTGAGACACCCCTCTTTGTAGCACTACAGAAAGTCATCTTCATAAAGTAAAATTACCAATGCAAAAGTTTCCCTTGCGTGTGGGTGTCTCCCATCACTGTAGATACTATGAATGCAAAGAACTACTGGCCTAATTCATTCTGTGTCGCTCCAGAGCCATGCTGGAATAACTTTATGGAAATTCACAGAACAACAGAGGTCATATCTGTCATTCTCACTGCCCAGAATAGCTTGTTGCTTCTAATTTTCAGTCTTGATTCACTTTTGCCTAGCACTTTGCCAGGAGTGCTAAACATACTGTGATGTGGACTCTCAGCCCCTAAAATAACCTATTCTAAAGAATATCCCTCCAGATTCCTATCTGGTTGTCACTTTATGCAATGGATAGATGGATAGTCAAAGGACGTTACACGCTACATTGCACTCAGAAATAGCGTTCTCCTAAAACGCAGCTTTAAGCTGCAAGTATTTCAATGTCTAGAATTATGCTAATCGCTGCTCATCTAAATTATTATATTAACTGGAAAAGGGGATCATATGTAATTTAACAGAAAAGAAAAAGCAACAAATCTAAGAAGAGAAATTGGTATTTTATAGAGAGAAGAAAGCTAGGAATCTAGATACTATAAAGGCTTTGGTGGACTTAAAGTGCCTTTTGTTGTGTGAATTTAAAAGCTTTTTCTTTTCAAGGTACACATTATGGAAGGCAAGTTCAACAGCGGGGCCTAGACATCGGAACAATCAGTATTTATTAGCACTGTTGAAAGGAGGTTGTGGTTGACCTCAAAGCTATGCTGTGTATCGCCAAATCAAGCTGTGTCTTAATCTGGGTTATGGTGATGCTCAGAAGTAGTTAATCCAGTTTTAAAAGGAACATTTTGACTGGTCTCCTCCTCAATGGAGGTTTTAATCCCTCACTGGGATAACTAGTTTCATCCTATCTGGCTAAAAGATAGGAACAGCTCACCTTAGGAACTCTGGAGTAGCAACACACACGTGGCCTGTGGGCCCTTCATGGGCTCTAAGATGTCACCTATTCTGAAGGGGATTTACCACCTTGTCTAGTTCTCTGCTGGAAGCCAGAAGCCATGTGTGGCCTTGTTTGCTCACGGGTTTTCGGGGCACCACCACTCTCTGAAATCCAACTATATTATTAGCCCCTTAAGATTCTTCTTCAGCAATGAGATCAAAACCACTAAGCACTGCTATGCTGCCAGTGATGCTAATTGAAGAGAAACTTCATTAAACCTCGTCAGTCAGAGGACAGAAAATATATGAAAAATATTTATCTACAAAGACTTAATGAATCCTAAGGTTGTTAATTCAGCAGGGGTGGGGTTTCTGAGCAGAACAACTGGGAATCAGAACTCTTGGTTCCTATTGCTCTCCCTCGCCTTAGCTCACCCTTGTATATGGGGAAATGCCATTTAATCATTTAAGAACTTTCTCTTCTGGTAAGAGAAATATATGTGTGTGTGCATATACACAAAAATATATGTGTATATGTGTGTATACATCATGTTTATAAGTGTATTTTGCAGAGTGTTGTGAGTCAAATCATGAATGCTTTTAAAGCATTTTGAGATCTTTTGTTGACAAAGCACTATTAGCCATTTCAGAGCTCCCTTTGCAGTGTATGCAAAGAAATGTTAAATAAACACAGTGAAATGCAATAAAACTTTGTATTTTACATTTCTCTGGGAGAAAAAAAACACAGTTTTATTTACTCAATATTTTTGCTTCAGTTATAAAAAAAGACTAGTAACGAAAATGTCTTCTTAGTCCTGTAAAGCATGTTGGCTGCGATCTTAGCAGCAATGGAAGGTATATTTATCATATTACAGCAGCAGAAATTGGTAATACATACATAAACTTCCTTTAGAATCAAGGTAAACTGGAGAAAAGGAACTCTGTGTCTCTGCAAGCACTCCAAGAAGATAATAGTAAGTCATAAAGTTCTTCAGCCTAAACAACATCTATGTGCATGTATTGGTTTCTTATTGTATTGATTATATTGCAGTGATAAAATATAAATTCGGTATACTCAGCAAGGACAGCTTTACTGCCTTATTGTGCTGATCATTACAGAAAGCATAAATTGGATCATAATTTCGAAGAGTCATCAAAAAATAAATGTGCATCTCAAAGTTATTCGTTTGAAATAGTGCTTATGAAATCTTCAGGAGAAGACCAATATGTAAGTGTGTGTATATCAATGTATATGGACTGTTTTTATACACACACAAGTATATGCAGACATATGCACATTTAATTTTTACTCATGCACAGTTAATTCTACATGTGCACACATGCAGCCCTGCACAGATAGATAGCAAAGCTATACATCCTGTCTTCTCTGCTTCTGCAAGTGACTATTTATCAAGGCAGGCAGTGCAAGAGAAACTCTGGGTATTTATGATTTGTTTCCTTCTGTCTCTTGCTCTCCAGCTTATATAGCCGTATGTCAAACTAGCATCCTCTCCTGAGATATGTTCAGAAACAATACAGAGAATGCAGTTTTTACACAGATAGTTTTTAAAAGCTGGGGTGCTCTAGGGAGTAATATGTCCTCTACTCAATGCAGACCAGAAACCTGAAATGGGACACAGCAGTAATGCTGCTGGAGCCAGGTAGGCATCTGTGTTCGTTTCTCCCAGCTCTTCCTGCCCTTCGATCTTGCTGTTGGCATGATGAGTATGTGCACTTTCTTCCCATCCGCAGAGACTGCTCTGGACAGAGGAGCCCTGAGATACAAACCAAGGACAGGAGCATGATGCTGTTTACAGCAGCTGATAATTGCAATAATAAATATTTTATTCCACTCACTTCTGATGTACCATCAAGATTTGATAGAAATATGAATCAATGAGCTTAAGAGGCTGTAGAAGATGCAGGACTGAAGCATCTTAAAGTGCACTGTCAGCTCTTGCCCTGTCTTCTGCAGTCTGGCATCTACACCAGAGATGACTGCTGGGCATGGCATGCTGGAGCCCCATTAGCTCCTATGTAAGACATCCAGGCTGGAAAGGGCAAGTCAACAGAATTGAACACAGAAATACGGACTGAAGCTCAAAACCCTCACTTATAAGACCTCGAGGATCAGTGGCTCTCACTAGCGTTGGTGGCAGACTGCAGTCTACCAGCATCCTTTCTTGGGGAGGTGAAGTGCCATGCAGGTTGCAGGCACTCAGTGTCCCTGTGAGCTTTGATTGTAGTGAATAACTGGGCCAGCTTAAACCCTAGAATGAATTTAATAGCCTCCAACCGCAAACACGATCAATTCAGTAAAGTTAAATCTAACAAAATAGCAGGAAAGAGCTTCTCAGATTTAAAGAAATTTAAAGGAAATATGCTAGATTTCTTTCTTCCATTGTATTTTATCAATTAACCTTCAGCAAGCACAAAGGTTCTGCTGGATCTGATACTCCTGCTGGCATCTGGAGAAAAAGATACAAATTGAACAGATTTTTTTTTTTTTTTAAGTAGAATACTTTTAATAACCAAAATGTTTCTGCACTTTGAATAATGAGAGTGACTTTTCTCTTTCAAATGCTAAATTATTTCAAGCTGAGCTGTTGGAAACCATTAATAATTCAAGGAACTCTGCTTTGAGTAAGAACAACATCTGTTGGAAGGTGTTAAAGCACAGGAATAATCTGGCTTTCAAAGTTATTTTACCATTTTTTATTCTCTTTATGAAATAAAAGGGTTGCATGGTAAATTACAGGAAGACAGGTTGGTATGGCACTTCCTAAACAAAGGGGGATGAATGACTGCAGTCCAAAGTAGACTAACTCTGATCTACTTTGTCCTCCTTCACTTGAACATGAACTTTTAGAGACATTACCTCAACTCTGCAAACCTCTAAGCATTGCCAGGGCAAGAGTGGACACCACATGGCCAGTACTGACAATAGCAGGATGACTTTGCCCATCTTCTTTTTCCTGCTTGCTCCCCTAAGGTATGAGCAAGTCATCGTAATGAAAACTCTTCTGCATCCAAAGGAGAATGAGAGAGCAGAAAAATAGGCACAACTGGAGGATGATTCAAATCTCAATCTGAGGATCCCATGGCTTGTGCTTCAGGGCTGACAATCTCTCTCTGACTACTTACTTTGCAGATTAGTCAGATGATGGAAGGAGACTCCAGCTTAATTTTGGAGGATAATGCCAGATGACTACTTTAAATAAGAACCATCTTGATCTTCCTGCAAATCTTGGCCTATGACCTACGCCTTGGCCTACTTGGCCTATGAGCAGCCGTATTAACTAATTTTTGGTATCATTTCCACATGACCTACACAGAGGGATCTGCTTGTCTATCGGTGCATCTGCAGAAAACTGCCTGCCCAATACTGAGCAATCAGTAATCAGATATCTAACATGACGTTTGAGACCAGTATTAATCGATGCCCATTTCCAAGGAACATCAATCCTAAGTCTCTTAAAAACACAGTCAGTTTAGTGGGAAAAAAAAAAAAAAGCCCAATTTTGCACATCATTTGGATTTGATTCTGACTGTCAGTTGGTCAAGGGAGCTTCTCCCCAATCCTTCAAGCTCAGTGTCCACAGATGCAAAGCTGATGCAGGACATGTCAGCAGGTTTTTGTCTCCCAATGATCTACACATAAGCAAGAGGCTTTTGGAAACTCTTTTTGTGTGACAGAAACCTGGAATGATAAGGGGTTGGTTCCTGCTTAATAAAACATATTTGAACAACAGAATGTTTTATTGAGAAGATATTTCCTATGCTCTTTATTCTGGTTTACTGTGTCTATTCCTCATGTTCTGATTTTATAATCTGTTATATTTAATGTGCATTCTAAGCCCATAAATTTTATGCTGGAGTTAAAAATCAACTTGTTTATCATGCGCTGCACTTCCTTACTAATTCTCCTTCTCTCTCTTTTTGTAGCACTCTACTACAAGCACTAAGCCCAGAAGATAGTTATCCAATACAACCAGTAGTATTTAGGGCACAACTATTGATTTCCTGGACACAATTTGGAGCTTATCAGCATTTTGTGTACAAGTTTTATATTGTCCTTTCTATCATGTAAGCTGCCATGGACTATACTTTAAGGAGACCTATCCTGAGAGGACTGTGGGATCAGTGGGGCAGTGGGATAGGAGAATTCAGAGGTGACAGACAAAGCAATTTTATCTAGGGGGAACCAGAAATGTGATTTTGTTTTATAGGGTTTGCTGAGTAAGGCAGAGATGCACGCCTCCTTTCATTATCTTGGCTTAATTGTAGCAAGAAGGTAAAGATTAATGCCATTAAAACATAACCAACTGGTGCTTAAATGTAACATGACAGATTTACTCAGAATACATTCTAGACTATGGAGTTTTAACAGTGGAAATAAAGCATTAAGAGAGACACTGAAGCTTGAGCTAACAGAAGAGAAGCATTGCATGCAATGGGAGCAGAAATGATTTCCATCTGGTTTTCAGCCTGTATGGAAATGGCCTACGTGCTTAATGTGAGAAGCAGCCATTTATTCCCTGGGCTAGTTCTTATAACTACTCCAACTTCTGAACAATTTAAAACCCATGCATTTCAATAAGTGTCCATTTTTTACATTTGATGAAAATAACCCTGTGGCATTGGCTAAATTATAAATAGAAAAACAGGGATGATATGTTTCCAGAATACCAATAGAAGAGCTGTAAGGCAGCAGCAACACTTAACTTTATAATACATATTGGTTCATGCTATGAATTAGAGCGATCACGGATATACAAAACTCCCATGCAAAGGTGATGCTGGAGGAAAAGTTTCTGATTAGTTGTTCTGCAACTGCACAGTGATGTGCAGAGGTGTCTTGCACGTGGTGGCAGGGACCTGCAGGAGCAGGATGGCATGTCACCGAGGGAACTGCAAGCACAGCCTGTACTTTCTACGGACAAATGCCATGGTTTCTACTGCTGCCACTGGCTTACTTGGACCGCACTGAGTATATGTGATGGTGATGGCTTTATGTTTTTTTTCTTGTCTGTTTAGTGCAATCAAAATAAACACATCAATAAGCGTAAGTTGCTACAATTTACCTATGGTGATTATGATGCAGATTTGATCACCTGGTCTCTGCTTCTTAATCCACCTCCCTGTAATTCATTCCTGCACTCAGCTGCCTTCATAATTGCTGCTAAAAGCTCAGCTCTCCAGTCTCACACTTGCATAGCCTTTAGATTGCACTGCTAGCCACATATGGATGCATCTGCCCTCCATACAACTCCATGCAACTTTAATTCACCCCCCTGTAGGCACGCATCCTGAAAGAGCATGTGCCTACAGAGGCATCCAGAGACTCAATGCAGCTCATTCAGCCGTTCACAAGTTGTCTTTGTGCACAGCTCAGGTCCCAGTAGCATCGTTGCTGTGTCAGCCTGAGCTGCTCAGGAGCACCAGAAGGATGTGGGGCTGTCTGCAGACCCCTGGGCTTTGCACCCAGGTGCACCGCTCCAAGCTGCAGGCTCCCCAGGGCAGGTGAGCTAAAAGGGAGCATGCCCAGATTTTGGCAAGTGAAATACGCTTAATTTACGAGATCAGACTCTCTTTGTATTTCAAAATACATGGTATGTGTTTGTGGCGGGGGGAACTATATAAGAAAGCCAAAGCACAAATACTTGCCTTGCAAAAGCTAGCTCTCTCTCACTACTGAGTAGCAGGCGTTCAGGTTTTGTGCGGGGATTGAAAATGCTTTAAAGGACAGACTTTAGGCCAGTTTTACAACTCCCAAAAGTATGAGATAAAATTCAGATACTTTAAAAATTTCATCATGTAATACTGAGAAAGCAACATAAGTACACTTGAATATGCCCTCTGTATCATACTTCTGTGCTTATCCTCAGTGGTCAACTCCACAACATTAACTACAGATTTCTTACCCAAACATTGTTGCGAATATGACCTTCAACCTTGAATTTTCATTTTTAATAACTTTCAAAAAGCTGGACTCAGAATGGCTTGGTAACTTAGGTATTAGTGGCTTAGGGATTGACATATACATATAAACATTAAAAATATCTTTAAGGCATTTGCATGTGTGCTAAGTTATGAATAGGCCACCATCACTAATGCTGCACGGCTTAATCCCAGGGTGCTCGACCATCTGTCCATGGGAACAATTCGCCCAACCTGCTGCCCTTTCCAGAGGTCTTTCTGCCACACACAGGTGTCCTCTGCTGTAGTTACTCTGGGGCCAGCAGCGAAGGCTGTGCTTGCTTTAATTCAGGCTCTGTGTGTGTGCTTCACTTTTGTTTGTCAGCACCCAAAGAGCTATTATTTTCATTACACTGATTCATACTCATAAAATAATACCAGAAAAAGGGCACAGAGGCCAATCCTGGCTTCAGCCTGGCTGTCAAGTATTTTATTCTTTTCCTTCTTGGCCTTTTGGCCAGTTGAATTTTAATGTCTATCTACATTGTGTCTATACACACCTCCTCTTTCCTTCCAGTCCAGCACCATGGACTACCCTGGTGTCCCTCTCCAGAACTTTGTCTGTGTTTTTCTTTTAATATTCTCTTCTCTCTTCTTTTCCTGCTGACTGAGCTTTTCTGTTTCTCCTGCATTTCCAGTGGCCTGGCTTAGAGAGGCAGGGAAGAAGGGGCATCAGTGAAGAGAACTCAGTGCAAGAGATGTGTGTCCGTTTCCCGAACGAGGCTCCCTGCATGGTTGGGAATGAACCCACAGAGCCTGCTTATGCTTACATAGCTGCTCTGCTCTGGTCACCAGTGCCTCTCCCAGCACTTTCTGGCAGAAGCATCCTCTCTGCCACATGGGCAACCCTTCCCTTGATTTATTCATTTATTCCCTCATGAGCTGGAGTTGCCAAAAAACTTCCTGCTAAAGCTCTACCCAAAGGCACGTGACCGGCTGACTCCCTGCTGTTCTTCTCCTTGCTCCGATAGTGAGGGTTGCTCTTTCAAATCTCAGCAAGCAGGTACATGTGGCCCACACTTTTCCAGGGAAGCATTCAACAAAACATGTCTAGGAGAGACACCCCATGGCTTTGGCTTATGAAGCTTTTTGCTAAGCCTTTGCCTAGTCTGTCTGTACATCCTGTCTGCTACCAAACCCTGAGCAGCATCCTTCATGCAGCTTCCACTTGCCCATCCAAATCTCCTGCCAATTCTTCTGTTTTTCCATCTTTTTACATATATTCTTTTCTCTCTAAATTCCAATGAAAGGAGTAGCCAAATTCAGAGCTGTTACAGCTCCACAGAAGACAAGGATGGTTTCTCCTTTCTCATGGATCCCCATATGTGTGGCTTCCATGAGGAATTTCAGTAATCAGGTAGGAAGGATACAAAAAAGCAATATCTAGGGAGAAAAAAAAGGAACAAGTCTTAAATTCCTTGGTCTGAAAAACAGGGGAAACAAGTCCTGCTACATTTTAGAAACTGCAAATTAATTTCTTATTTATCCTATGAAACCTGGGGAAAACCTTTGCATCTGCAAGAGAAAGAAGTAGGAAGGAAAAGCATCTTAATGCAAAGGATGATTTGCTGCATTTTAAAAGTCCTTTGCCTTCTTTTTCCTGTTGTGCCAGCCTCGGGGCTATGCGGAGGATGAGGGATCAAATTCACAGGGGATTTCAACATCCTCAAATTTGGCCTCTTTCTGAATCAGGACTAAAAAAGAAGCCTTTGAATTATCTGCTGTGACAAGCATATTCATGATGTTTGTTCACATTTTGCTCTGTAGGCACATGACAGAGAGGAGACGCTCCTGGGGTGGCAGTGTGGGACTGGTTCGATCCCAGCAGGGCTGTGCCCTGAAAGGGACTGGTTTGGGGAGAGCTGGGGGAGTAGGTTTACCCTAAGGACACTCGGATGGAGAAAAAAGGAAGATTTGCTGTTGACTTCTAAAGGTTGAAGGGGCGCCTTCCTTGAGTGACTATTTTAAGCAGCAAAATGTGTCTATTTCATACAGAAAATGTTGAAATGTTAAACATTATTGCACTGCTCCTGTTTGAATAAGGTCCCTTGCATTAAGGCAAGTGCAAGGGGCTCTGAAAGGAGCAGAGGTGCAGAACTGCAGATGTAGCTCTGGGTGGTCTGGGCTTAGGAGGTTTTTAGATCAGGACTTTGTCCTGGAGTCCCAGGAGAGGCAAACTGGGGTTTAGAAATAACACAAATTCACAAAAAGGAATGTGACTAGCCAGGGATATAGACCCTTGAAGAATATCCTCTGAATGGGCTCATAAGCATCATATCAATATCTTTTGTGGACTCCATGTCACACGTGAGCTCTTTAACATCCGTGGGCACTGAGTATAAACTAGTCATTTAGGGTAGTCAATTAGGTGAAAGCTCAGTTTCTCCAGGAAAGGCCCCCATCCCACCTCTCTGAGAGCAGTGCAGGGCTTGCTATATCCTTGATCTTGCTGCTACAAACCTTTCCCATTACCTCTTGATGGCTTGTATCATGGCATACGAGGAAGACTCCAGGCCATTTTGGAAAGAAGAGGGACCCACCTACCATGAAAATCCCCCTTACAGCTGAAATTTGTCCCCACAACCAGTCCCTGAGTGACAATGGCCCTCAGGCCTATCTGACAATGCAACTCCTGGGAAGTGAGTGACAAGGATGATGCTCAGAGGAGTACTGGGAAACCCTGGCTAGTTTTCAACAGGTGCCTAAAGCAGCTTAGCCATAGCCCTATCTGCATGAGCAAATAAAACCTGTTGGAAATCCCCTGGAATCTGTCACACAGCTGTAATTTACAAAAAAAAAAAAAAAAAAAAAAAAAAAAAAAAAAAAGCTCTTACTGCAAAGGATCTCCTCTGCAGTGAGCTCACAGATCATCCATCCTCTCCACTGTGACAATCCAACGATCAAGCAGTCAGACACTGATACTTCAGAGGATGGTTTTGATGTTGAGGACTCTTGGCCACTAGGCAACTGGACTGAAACTACCTCCTTATTTCACACAGGCCATTAAGCCATCAACTGGTAATGAGCTTCCATCTCTACTGACCTGGGCAAAATTGGAGCCTGGCAATAAAATGCTCCGTAGCCCATGGCCAATCCTTTTTCCCATCCCCACTTGTTATCGTATGCACTTCACCATGAAGTCCCAAATAACTACCATTCACAACTCTGAAACTTAGGATGCACTTAGTCTTCAGACAAAACGCGTTGGTGACACATATTGCTGTCTCTCCAAAGTTACAATCCTTTTAAGATTTGGAGTAGATCAGTAAATTCTGTGAGCTGTTAAAACATTTAAAGCATTTAGCATCCTTACAACAAACTACGTTGCCGTCTTGTGACCTGAGACTTTGCTGAAGAAAATTAGTTTTCTGTGTTTCCCATCAACACAATTACAGGTACCTTGTTCTCACTTATTGCGATAATTTTGCTTTGAGGAAATTGACTTATTGAAATGACTGTCTCATCTGATCTAAAATTTGGTTGCTTTCTGCCTTAAAATGTAGCTGTTCATTCATAGCTCTATCACTGAAATTAGAACCAGTGAGGAACCAAATGAAGCTGGCAATTAAAACAGCTTGTCATTTACACTGTATCAAGGTCTAATTGAAGACTATGGGCTCCATTAAGCACTACATGATGGCCTATTGAGAGTTAGGCAGTGCCCTGAAGCACTTACAGTGTACAATGGATAAATATAATTCTCTTAATACCATTTTGAACAGTCATAATGGAGACACGTGATTAATTATACTAAAACCTAAAATCCGTTCATTCCTCCTTCAAATGAAAAGTAATGTAGATATCTCAATATGCTTTTGATTCCTCTTTGCATGCATTTGCAGTATTTTTTATTTTAAACCCATATCTCCTGTTACAATGCCAGTACAGAGGCTCCTTCTTCAAAGCTCCACTCCTTCACAGTGGAATAAAATTTTGAAAAGTCTTTCTCTTTCTTTCATTCTTTTTTCCCCTTGGCTACAAGTCTGTCTGTAAGTCATATCATTGGATCTAACACAAGATAGCAAAATCTCTCCTACTGCTTAGAACTATCATTACCTCCTCAAAAGAAGACCTTAGATAAATATATTGACACTATTTTGTGGTTTCTCACAGGGCACAGCAGGACATTGTGCTGGGTTGATTTTTGGTAAAACTGAAGGAACAATCTGATGGCTAAATTTGACCCTTGAGCTTGTGACTAAGGTGCTTCTTCACTTCAAATTCATAACAAAGCAAACAAAATTTTTTTTGAGGGTGGGTTGTTTAAGAATCTTTGATGTCACAGGGAATATGGGTGCATCATACAGGCGCTTCTTCCACCTTTTGGAGGTAAACATTCACAAATACTCTTCTAGAAGCTACTCTTCGGAGCAGACATTAAGAAGGGTCTCCTGCTTGCACAGTTTCCTTTGCAGCGTTACTATTGCCTCTCTGTTGCTGGTTATGACCCTAAATGATACCTTCTGCAGCTACTCATTAGTGTGGAGCAGAAGTGCTGTCCATCAGGAGGTCAGTGTTATTCCACCCTCTGTTACAAGCTGCTTGATTACAGTTTAGAGCAGAATATCAACATCAAAACTGTTGATATTCTATCTATCTATTCTATATCAACATCAAAACTGTTGAATGCACACACACAGTGAAATTAATATAAAACAATATCCCTTTAGTCTCAGTCACTGCTGACCAGCAGGGATTCAAGAGTGGATCATCAAGCTGAGAAGAACCCAATGAAATTTTAGTAAGAGGAGCCTGGGCCCAGAGGCTGTCTCTGCTCATTAAACTGCATTTTGCTCTTTCCTTTACATCTATCAAATTAAAATAAAGTTTCTTCTTGCCTGTTTATATTTTCCATTTGTTTTTTGATCTGACATGTTTGAAGATAAAAGTTCTATTGAGATCCACCACATGACAATTGGAATCTACAGAAGTCAAAAGCAAGAAGTGAGGTTTTGCGGGTTCTTGCTAACAAACTAAAGAAAGGGTTTGCATCGACTGCAGAGTACTGAGTTTTCTCATTATTCAATATTTATCCTGATCCTTCACTCCAGAACTCTCCATTATGGATCAAGATTTCATATGCTGGCTGCTCTGCAATCAAAGGTGGACCTGGGCTCAAAGCCTTGATAGTCCAAGCAGAAGAGAGAAGAGATAAGTAGAGTCAGACTGAGATAAACAAGGACAGAGTCTGTCAAAACAGTCCAAGTGATACTGGTTCCAACATGCTACAGCTGTCAAGTTCTTGTCAAATTGAAAGAGAACAGGCCACATGAGAGTTTTAATTTCAAAATTGCAAGTGCCTTTCTCTCTGCTGTGACAAGAGCTCTATCATATATGCTGAAGCTAAGCAATAATGTAGTTACATATTTTTATTATGCACCCAGGACTCTTTCACCTCTTCTCTGCCACTGCTGTTAAAATAATTTTCATAAAAGAAAAAAAAAAGTTTTTTGGTAAATACTCAAAATATCTACTCTAGCCAATAAATAGTATTTTTTTGGCTTTGAAATATCTCTTGGGAGCTTCTAAATTTCTTTCCCAGCAAATCCTTGGACAGACACCAATTAACACGGGAATGTCTGGAGAAAAATTTCACTTAGAGATTGAGGGTAGTGCCAAAACAAGTAAGGTATGACTCCCAATGGAGAGCAGCACAGCACCAAGCTGGGCTGCCCCATCCCTCTGCACAGAGTCCTCACCTTGGCAAGTATCCTACCGTATCCTTGTGCTGATGGGACAGACACTCAGCCATACTATTCCCAAATGGCAGACTGAGAAATGGTAAGAACCAAGATGAACAGCTTCAGTATTTGAAATACAACAGCACCTCAGACCACCTGGGACATAAGCTGTAGATTGTCCATTGCTATGGGATATTATGGGTGTAGTGGAGATGTGAAACAGCCTGAAAGTTGGTGAATTTAAGTGTGGGTTTCCTTTGCTCTCAGTCTCAGGTCTCAATTATGGATTAGTTCATGGTGGCTTCTTGCACATCAGCTTTATGGAGGGCTCTGATGAGACCAGAGACAAATGTGTTTCCTGGATTTACACTGTTAGAAGGGATGTGGGTGAAATCATGTGCTACAAGGAGTGAAACAAGAAATCAAGATAAAGGAAGGACCTCCAGGGAGTGAATCTAAATTGATCAGCTATCCAATGGGAGGCCAAGTAAGGCACAGGACCCGAGGGGCTTATATATTTCATCATTTCATTCCCACCTTTTGCGAAGAAACAAGCTTTTAGAGAAACTGCTACTTTCTCGACAAGTTCAGCCTTCACTTGGAAAGCACATGTGTTTTAAGGGCTTCATATTTAAAGATCAATGAGAGTACAGATAATTACAAATTCCTTGTTTTCCTTCTCACAATCCAAACTGATAGAGTCAATATTAGTCATCTTGATGAGCCCTTCACCCCCTGAGCTGCCAGCCTGCCAAGGCTTGGCCAACGGCAACCTGGTAGGCAGAGTTGCAGGAAGGGATGATGGAGGCAGTGAGCTTGAGATGGCCCAGCTGGAAGGAAAGAGTTTTCAGGGCTCAAGCCCTTGTTAGTTGGAGGAGACAACTGAGTACAAATCCCCAACTTAAAAAAGAGGACAAAGCAAGGGAAGGGAAGCCACACATGTTCAGAGGCTTGTCAGTTATTTTTTTGCTTTGTTTCTTACTTCAGATATGAGAATGAAGGCAGCCACACACACTTTTATACAGATGCTTTTTATGTGCATGATAGCATTTTAGGTTTAGATATATCCCATGTTTTAAATAGGTTCTTCCATTTTAGCCAGATATTTCACTTGACTGATGCAGAAATACTCATTGGAGATTTTCTGCATCTGCAGAAAGAGATAACCTTAACCCATGGTCTGTTGCCCGAGGAGAAATGCATCACCATGACATCCTGTTCTTCAGGTGGCCATGCACTCTGTGCTAACAAGAAGTCCCTGAGAGTCAGCACTTTGAGCCATGAACTCAGAGAACAGTTCCCAAAGATGACCTGAGCTGGATCACAAGCCTGACCATGACAGCAGCAGAACCAAACTGCCTGTTGGATATGACGGGACAGTCAACTCTACCGACAAGCACTACTGTTCTGTCCATGGATAAGGACTTGCAGCTCTATAGCTTCTACAGCAGGTTTGCTCCATGACTCAGGTCCATCATTGCCTCGCTTTTCCTATCTGTGCACAGAGATGATTGTAGATAGAGGGCAGTTGTGAGAACGCATCTCTCTAAGGTTTCATGAGCAGCAAAGTCTAAGGAGATTCAGTGTGACCATACTGACCAAGGTCATAACGAAGGCCATAGATGCTAGAATTTTTATATTTCCTATCAGGATGAACAGGCAGAGAAGATGCAGTGAAATCTCTGGTGGCCACAATATAAAAGTGGCCATAAAATCAAAGTACATAGCATGCAAAAATATTTGTACCCTATTACAGCAGCCCCTGAGCAGCTGTGTCAATTCCTTTATACATGAATTAAAAATATTGTTCATTAAAAAATGCAATTTCCCTGGCAAGACCAACTTTGAGCTGTGCTCCCTTTCGCTGTGCAACCTACACTCACAGAGAAGAACTTCGGGTAAGAGACGCTCAAGAAATATTTAACTCAAGAATCTGTTTTTTCAGCCATTTAAGGTTCCATGAATTGTTAATATGTATTTAAGTGCAATAATAAAGAATGTATATATACCATTACAGAAAAATCCCAGGCACTGCAAAGTCAGTTATCAGGAAATAGTTCAGGGCCTGGTTATTTTGTGGGCAAATAGATGACTTCAGATATGGGCTGAAAAGAGCAATTTCCAAGCAAATAACAGAAATATACAGCAGATCGTGTACATTAACTGTGGCATCAAAATTACAGCCATAAATAAGAGACAAAAAGGAATAGTTTGGTGAGGCAGATGGATGAAGCTAGGAAAAGAAAATCTCTGTAGATGATATTTTCTTGCACATATGGAAAGTATTAAAGTTTCCGATGAGCTCTCCACCTCCACATATTGGCATGATGTTCCTGTTATCCCATTAAAATGTCTAAATAGGTTTTCAATAGATATTCTATCAATTTAGAAAATATCGTGTCTGTCTTTTATGCTGACTGGTGTTGTGTTGTTAGATTACTGATGTGGTAAGTGGGAGGATTATTCAGTGTTTCAAGCTTTTACCAATAAAAAGTGCAGCATTGCTATTGCTCTGGGGGGGAGGGGGGGGAGTGACACTTTTTGTTTATATTGGGACTTTACTTCCTAAGACAGCTGGTGTCAGGCAGCTCTGAGAGCCTGAATATTTGCATTATGATAAGATGTTTTTTAATAAAGATACAAACAAGCACCACAAATGTCTGCTGCTAACTGATCTTTTTTTCTTATATGAAAGAAGATTGCATGGGAATGTACAGGTATGAACTGTCTTGTACTGCATTCATTGGCTTTGTGGCAGATCCAGTGATGGTCAATGTCTACGTACAGAGCTATGATAGACACAAATGGGTCCTGCACAGTACTGCAGACATACATATATTTCCCTACAGTATCATAAACTTGTGGCTGGAAATGTAGGAAGATATTTTTTATTACGGAGCACAGGCTGCCAGGAATTTAGCAGAGAAGACTTACAAAAACCACTCCTTGAATGCATTCAAAAGTCATGTGGTGGTTTTGCATGAGTAACAAGAAAACGAAGGAGCTAAAATAACTTCTGGGCATTTGTCCATCTCCAAAAATACATGCAAAATAAACTTCAAATAACTTCTGAAATATAAGAGCTCATTTTTGTCAGTTATTCCTAACTTTCACTGTTGCATAGAAACAGCTGGTATCTCAGTATTTTCCTGTTTCTGAACTACGGAAACCAGCAAATATGGATATATATCAAATAGCTAAAAAGAGAAAATGATTCACACAGCAAGCTTTCAGGGAATCTCAAGTTTAGATGTTTTACAAATAGATTTTACTGATAGTTTAAAAGAACAACAACAACAAAAATAGCTTTCTTCCTCTCCCATACTATCCTGCTGCAGTTCATAGCAGGTGATATCTGTGCCATGATTCTGTCGTCTAAGAGAATCCTGTCTGCTGTATTTTGTCATAGCATGCCAGTGCATCACAAGAATGAGAAAGTCAGATTTTCAGAGAACAGAATCACAGAATGGTTGAGGTTGGAAGGGACCTCTAGAGATCATTGAGCCCAACCCACCTGCTTAAGCAGGCACACGGGGCACAGGGTGGCATCCAGGTAGGTTTGAAGACCTCCAGAGAAGGAGACTCCACAGCCTCCCTGGGCAGCCTGTTCCAGGACTCTGGCACCCTCACAGTAAAGAAGTTCCTCCTCACATGCAGATGGAACTTCCCATGTTTCAACTTGTATCCATTGCCCCTTGTCTTATCACTGGCCACCACTGAGAAGAGCTTGGCCACTACATTCTCCCCTCAGGTATTCGTACATGTTGACAAGATTCCCTTCAACCTTCTCTTCTCTAGGCTAAACAGGCCCAACTCATACAACAGATGCTGCAGTCCTGTCTTTCTCTCCATGCAGCCGGCCAGTCGTCCCATCATAGAAGGCTATCAGGTTCATCAAACATGACTTCCCCTTTGTGAATCCATGCTGACTACTCATGGACACCTCCTTCTCCTTCACATGCCTAGAGATGCTCTTTAGGATGAGCTGCTCCATCATCTTTCCAGGGATGGCCTGGAAGTTTCTCTGTCTTACACTTTTGGAAAGCCTGGAGTGATGTTGGCTTTCTTTCAGTCCTCCGGCACCACCCCTGCTCTCCATGACTTCTCAAAGATGATGGAGAGAGGCTGAGCAAAAACCCCCACCAGTTCCTTCAGCACTCCTGGGTGCATCGCATCCAGGTCCATAGATTTTTTGGGTGGCCAGTTTTCCTGAGTAATCCCTAACCCAATCCTCCTTGACCAGTGGAAGGACTTCCTCTCTCCCATTTATCTCTATTTTACCTGGTCTCTGTAGTTCTTGGGACTAGCCCTAGCTGTAAAGACCAAAGCAAAGAAGGCATTTAGTGACTTAGCTTAAGTAAATAGCTTCAGAAAGCCTCTGACACGGGATAGAATCAGATTATGGAACTACCACATTTCAAGTAATGCCATTCTTTTACGCAGAAGAAAGTTTAGGTGTCTCTTTTCATATCATCTTGTTCAGAGAGGTCCTCTAAATTAGCGTCCTTTCCATATGAAAGGTTGGGACAATGCCCCAGCTTCTCAAAATAGGGCAGAAGGACTTTAGCAAGATGAAATACATCGACTTGGATAGGAGATGGATGGTTAAATTAACCTCCCATCTGTCACATCTCTGTTCAGCCTGAAGAAGAGAAGGCTGAGAAGGCATCTGATCAGTGTATACAAATACCTCAATGGAAGGAGTGAGGAGGAAGGTGCAAGACTCTTCAGTGAGGGCCAGTGACAGGACTTGAGAAAATGGCCACATACTGAAGCATCAAAAGTTCTATGGGATCTTAAGGAAAAAATTCTTAACAATGAGAGTGACAGAGCATGGGAACAGGTTGTTAAAAGAGGTTATGGAATCTCCTTCTCTGGAGATATTCAAGACCTGCTTAGATGCAGTCCTGTGTTACATGTTCTAGGTGACCCTGCATGAGCAGAGATGTTGGACTAGGTGATCTCTAAAGGTTCCTTCCAACCTTAATGATTCTATGATTCTGTGATTCTATGATCTCACATAGAGAACTCTTTGGAGAAAATAAGCAGTTTAAGAATCCATTCACTGTAATATTTGAGCACAGGCACCCAACTCAAGAGGAAGACATGAAGAAACAATCTGAATAAGACATGAACTTTGAAAGAGAAGTATAGTATCCCAGTCTGTAAGGACGGAAGGAGTAAAAAATTGTCCTAAGATGAGCAGCTCTTAATTCTTAAATTGTATTATATGTTATATATGCACTGATAATTACAAGATAAATTGGTTGTCACGAGGAGCATGGGACATCTCCAGACCAGGTCAGTAGAGAGGTGGGGGTATCCCCTTCCTCGAGCAAATGCAAAATTCAGCTCTACAAGTCATGGCTGACCTGACCTAGTGTTGGCCAGGTCTTCTCAGGAAGTGTTACAAGAATCTCTGATTAAAATCACAGAGACAGGTTTTCTTTTTTCTTTTCTTTTCTTTTCTTTTCTTTTCTTTTCTTTTCTTTTCTTTTCTTTTCTTTTCTTTTCTTTTCTTTTCTTTTCTTTTCTTTTCTTTTC
>NW_020455539.1:89984-179108 GCF_003342845.1 Nothoprocta perdicaria
CTTTTCTTTTCTTTTCTTTTCTTTTCTTTTCTTTTCTTTTCTTTTCTTTTCTTTTCTTTTCTTTTCTTTTCTTTTCTTTTCTTTTCTTTTCTTAATACAGTTGGATAATCTAGTTGGGATGTTACCCAGGGAGCAGACCCTGGGCAAATTTCACACAAATTTTATTCTTTCCACTTTGCTCTTTATACAATAGAGACGGAAAGCATTATCAGTGAGCTTTGGCCTCTCACCAGCAAACAAAGACTCTGAAATCCCCTGGAAGTGTCTCTTGAAAGCAGTGCTTACGCACTGACCTCTGCAATTACTGCATATACCCTAATTCATTGCAATTTCCACAAGATTGTCAGGAAATCGATAATCATTTGCATTAGGAACCTTTCTCCCAGCAGAAGTACATAGTGGGTATTGCCTAAGCTGTATTTTATGCTTGACTCTCAGTTTGTTACACAGACCTTACGGTGCTGCAGCACCCTGGCATGTTTTAGTAGGAACCTCCGTTGATATAGCAATTTCAAGTGTATATTTTAGAGTCAAGTCAGACTCTGTAAATAACCGTTTTTTAGACTGTTTAATTCTGCAGAGTGAATACCTATATTGTACAACCTCCTTGTGCCTTGAGCCTCTTTTTGAATTGGCAATATTCTGCTACTTCAACTACACAGAGGGAAATTGTTTCTTTTTTTCCCCCCTTTTTTTTTTTTTAATTTTACTGATGAAATGAACTCTCTGCAGACACTATGGCTTTGATTATTGGTCATTTTGCAGCACTTTCCAATTCTCTGCAAACATTTGGCCTTGCTGGTTTAAGAATGCTATTAAACCGCACAATGGGTTATATGTTCCAGTTTTCATTAAATTCAATAAAAGTGCCATGTTTTTCTCATAAAGTCTATCACTTGAACATGTTGTTCCAGTTTGTCTGTGCTAGTGGGCCAGACTTTTACCAAATTAATAAACAGATTTTTTTCACCCCCTCCCCATTTTTTCCACTTTTCTGGAAAGATGCTGTCCAAGATTGTGCTGTCTTCAAAAAGCACAACTCAAAAGCCTTCCAGTGTCTTTTGAATTCGTTATCTGGTTGCAGCCAAATGCAGTGAAGGTAGAGGAAGCTCTGAGATCCTTCACTCTGTATATTTGGTGCAAACCTGTGTCTCCAGGAGGGACAAAAAGGCTTGGGGAACTCGAGATGAGAGGGGTCACCTGCCTTGCTCACACCTGGCTGCTCCATGCACACATGGCCACAGTCAACACTACTACCTTTTGCTCTTGGAGTTTCTATGGATTGTGGGGCTCTTCCAATGAGGGTGGCATGATAGGAGGCCTCAGGTACAAAACCTGCCAATACTTAGGAAAATAGCCCATTTTTTTGAGTCACTCCATGCCCATTGATTCTCTCCAACAGGGAGACAAATCATCACTTGTGCTCCAATCTTCTACCTGTTTCCTGCTCTGCTCTCCACAGTTTTCCAGTGTACAAAAATATTACAAAGACATCCACAGGGAAGTAAAGCTCATGGTCTCAAACTCTCATTTTGAATCATCACAAATACCCATCCACTCTCTGACATCATTAATATTCTTCTCAGACACTCACCTAAATTTGTGATCAGGCTCATGAATTTGCTATCACACATCTTTCAGATTAGTGAAATCTATCGTCTCTTTTTCAATTCACCACTTTACTCTCCTATGTCTGCTGGATTAATGAAACAGACAGTATTTTATCAAATTAATTATCAGATCCAACAATCTGGGAGGAAAGAGAGGCAGAAGAGATTGGCTAACTACTGGTATTGAGGAAGACAAATACCAAACTGAACAATTTTCTATTTATTACAAATACATGATAACAAGATAATAAGAGTAAACATTTAGGTAATAGCTATCACCCTGCTAAGATGAATTATCTGGTATATATTACATGCATTTGTTAACACTATCATGAATTGCACTGGACAACGTTGAAAAATATGTTGTGGATTTTTAATGTTAGAGGTTAGTGGCACTTTTGTCTCCATAGCTATTAGAAACTGCTCATTTGTATAGTGTTGTGCCTTCTCTTCCCAAAATAGTAAGTTCATCTGAAGCCTAAAACACAGGTTAGATTTCCAGAGGACCTCATAGGCCCTGTTATCTCTTAAGGTCAGAATCTGAAAGAATTCAGTATTTGACTGTAAATCCAATTGTGAAGATTTCTAAAAATTGGTGCTTTGGAGGGAGGGGAAGAGGTGTGCGAGAAGGTTGCAGAAGACAGCCCGTGGCCTTTCATTAAAATTATTTCTCTCTGCATTTATAAGGCAGAGAAGAAGATAGATTTACAAGCATCTGAGCCTTTCTTCAGTTTCTAGTACTTTAGGCACCAACAGAAGTTAATTATCTTCTAAATAATTTTAGATAATATTTAAAACAACTAAACCTAATAAAAATATTAATAACATGAGTCTACTTACATGCTGGAATTAACCTTTCATTGACTTCAGTTAATGTCTCATTGATATTGAAGTAACAGGTAAGTCTTTTACCTTTGAAGTGAAGTGTTGATAAGACTGCTCTGTGGCTGTGATGCCAGGTAGAACAGAGCAGTGATTGTAGACACTCACTAGCCCCTAATTACAAGATCTGCCAGGGGCAAGAGGGTGTCTGAGACGTTCCTGACACATTATGAAACATACTCTAGTTTCATGAGACATGCGGAGACTTTGATCAACTTGCAGGAGGTCATTTTGCATCAGAAATGCCCATGCTGAATTTTGTTCCTGTCTCTTCTCTTCTTTCCCATGCACCCTTCTCTTGCCTGACTAATAGCAGTACTGACAACTTCAAGCACTTGAAAATCATAGTTCAGGCCTAAAAAGCATGAGGAGAGTGGTTTGAAAATCATGATGCTTCCAAAAATAGTACAAATGGAAAGTTCTTATTTTTGCTGTCTGAGGCCCAGTGGGATTAAGGTAACTGATGTCCACTTACTTGCATTAGGAGGCACAGACCACTTTTTAATTTCCATAACGTTGCTTATAGAAGCATTAGCAGCTTACTCTCCTGAGAAATACATGAATCCTGTCAGAGGCTGTCAAAGACCATGCAGTTCTGGATGACAGAATGCACTATATGTGAGACATGGGCCAGTTGGTGGCCCTCTACTGCAGTATCACCCGACCAGCAATGGAGTGAGACAACACTAGAGGCTAACATTCCTTCAGTGGTGGCTAAAACATCCGCAGCAGTGGCTTATATCCTAGCCTAGCTGAATATTCTGGTCAACATCTGGTTTGACCCATTCCATCCAGTGGAATGGAAATGACTTATTTTCCCCGATGACTCCCCCAAGGGAATCACCCAATTCCCTGGGAAATATTGTCACCCATGGGGGTGAAACAGCTGCTGACTTCCCCATCCTTTTGTTCTTGGGGGTCTCTCCCATATGAAGTTTTTTTTATGTAGCTCATAGTGTCTTGAAGGTTAGCCAATCTTGCAGGACTGTTGCTCTTACCATCCTTCGTACACATCCAAGCTAAGTCATAGGAAATTGTGAAGTACACTTGATTTTAGGCACAATTCAGTCATTTAAAAGTAATGAAATTAAAGACACCTGCAGCTTGTTGATTCCATATCTACTTCCATAATGCCTGACCACCACAGACCACATGAGACCATGGGCATTCATCACCTACAGTCCTGACCTTTTGATGCCTTTTGGCATGGTGGATTCAGCAATTCTGATAGGCATTTAATCTCCTTCTACAATGCCTGGGGGACATGTACATCAGAGTCCTTTGTCATTCCAGTTCACTCTGTGCAGCCTCAGAATGATTAAGTAATGCTCTTGGTCACTGCCAAGCCAGGTCAGATAAAGATCAATGATGCGTATGTCCAATCTGTATGTTGATCTTCTATTACTATCCCTCATGCTTATGTTACTGGATCTCCTAGAAAGGTCCAGGGGATTATTCTGTACCACATAAAGGTGCAGAAAATTTTCAGGCAGGAGAGAATATCTATTTCAGAGCAAGAATAACCTTTCTGTCTGCAGAACCACCTCAGAGCAGAAAAGATGAGGTGAGCTGAAAGGACTCCAAATTTAGCAGACAGAATGTGAAAAGCAAAGGCAGATCCTGAGTGACTCCAAAGAACCTGGTGTCAGCCCCAGAAATGTTCCAGATGGACTTAATTCATAAAGATCAGGTGCATATGATGGCTACTGTTGGTGCATGTTATCTGCAGCTCCTAGCAGGTGTCCCTGGAGGACTGAGAAGCTGTAACATTGCTAATATTTGGGGAGAGGGTGAGCTCCGACTGTGTGGACACATCACTGCCAAAGAACTGCAAATCCCACCTCTCAGCAGGATGAGGTTGGACAAAAGAGCTGGACCCATGGGTATCCTGAGACACCCCAAGCCGGGGCAGTGCCTCAGCTCTTTCGCAGGGCTTGAAGTGCCAAGAGCACAGGGCACAGGAGTCAACAAAACTCAACAAAGAAAGAACATCCAGAGGGAGGAATCATGGCCCATCTGTGACAGAGAGAGCTGAAATGCCCCAAGTTATTTCTTCTGTGGCAGTGAGTACAACTTACCAAGTTCATAAAGTGGAGCTATAGCCCTGAAATAGAATTTATCACAAATTGTCCATGATTTTTCTCTGTGCTACAGAATTTAAAGTGATGGGTGAGAACACCTCTTTAATGCACTCAGGAAAAGGACGATAAATGCAGTGAGCACAGGTGAAGCCTGTAGTGCTACTATGACTTTTCTGTCATCCGTAAGTGCATTAAGGCCGACACAGACACAAGCAAGCTCTCAGGAAGATCTCAAACAACTGTCAGAGATAAAGAAATAAACCAGACTGACAGGCTTGCTACAACAGGGTTTTCAAGCTGCATCAAGTTTCAGCAGAACAAAAACACCTGTAAGACAATTTTGTTCAGATTTTTCCAGGACAAAGAAGTATTAAATGCAGTGCATAAAGTGCCCGTACAATCTCAGCTCAAATCCATTCTGCAACCCAGGCTAGGCAGGGCTAAATCTAAATTAGAGAAAAACATAGAAATGTCTGAATGAGTGAAGAGCCTTCACTATTGAAAGTGATTAAAATGACTTGATTCATTTACTAAAGCAAATTTAAGGCTAAGAGGGGAGCCTGCTAATACCTGCACATGCTTGAAAAGAAAGAAAAAACAAACTCAGAAAGTGACCTACTTTCTGAATAAAGAAAGATAAGCATGCCATTAATAAACTTCAATTAAAGACGAGCCCTTACTATGCTGCTGGTGAAGGGGAGTCCATAAAAATATGTCAGTTGAGTAGCAGAAAAAAAACTGGGAAAGGGTGGAAATGAATGCTTTTCTCCTTAAAATGGAAGATTAAGGTGGAAGATGTCTATAAAACCCCACATCCTTTATCACTGTTAGGAGTGGTTGGTTGGCCTGAGAGAAGAATAAGGTTTTGTTTGTTTGTTTGTTTGTTTGTGTATATGTGTGTGTTTTCCTTTTTTTAAGGGGAAGGAGGACTGCTTATTTGTTCTTTTTTTTTTCCCTGGGTTAGTCTAGCATTTCTTAGACCTCTTTTATTATCACGTGTCTAAATCTTGGCTTCAGCAGTGAGAGTTCAGGGAAAATACACCCGATGAAGGAAGACAATCCCTTCCTGGAGCAGACAAAGGTTTTTAGGATGGGAATAGGAGGCTGAAGCAATACTTTGTAGAAGTTTTTCTGATACTGAAATACTAGCCTGATAAACCAGGATAATACCAAGATAATAGGTATTATTTTATCTTATTAAATATGTGAAAGCCATGAGTGACCAGTCTACAGTTCCTAAGTATGTCGGGCTCTCTTCCTTGTTTCCTGCAGCTGTTTTAGGTGTCTAGTACATAGACTAAACTGATGCAGCACCTTAAGTCTCTGTTACAGCACAGATAGCTGAGGCAACACCTTGAAGTGGCTTGAAACTTAGCCGTGCATCCATCTCACCCCACAGAACAGCAGTTGTGCTCATGGAGAGCTGTTGTTAGTCCCTACCTGACTTTTCCCAGAGCATCTTCTCCCTTATCTGTGGTAGAAGCCATGGGTCCCTTAACAACAGAAAACCTTAATTATGCAACTTGCAGGAACTTGCTGTGCTGCTTCAAAAGCATACTGTCTGTATGCAATGGTGCAATGCTCTAATTAGACCGTATCATAAGTTGAAATGTGGTCACGAGGAAACATTAAGTCTGGTACATATCCTCACATCTAAGTTAGGCTTTCCATCTTCAATAAAATCAGCCTAATATGGGTTCTTTGCATATGTTTTCATTTTTCTTAAGCTTCTAAGAGATGTAAAACAGATGTTTCATGTTGTGGCATCATCTTTGATCTTCTTAGGGTTCACTAATAGAGCTGGACTAATTGAAATCATTGCAAGTAGATAGATAAGTACTTTGCTCTATGCCTATATTGCCAGGTTTTTAGAAACCTTGTGCCTTGCGCACAGGGATGTTTTCAATAGAGCAGTGTATAAAGACACAGTGCTGCCTGCTCTGCTCCTGTAAACATTAGTGAACAAGAAGAAAATATCTTTCCCTCTGCTTTCTTCTCTTCCTCTCCTTTCTGCTGACTCTTGCACTCACTCCATCAACAGAAGACCTGTTGACTTTGTTGTCAAAGATGAACAAGCATGACGTATGAAATCAAACATGGTTTCTACTGGGTGTGTTGTGCTGGTGTAGAGAGAGGGTTTGGAGCACTAACACATCTCCCATCCTGCTCACTTCAGTTGCTGCATATATGTGGCAGAAAGAGCAGCCAGCAGCAGTGGAAGTCAGTGTCCTGTTTGCTAAACCTATAGCCATAAGTAAGCCAAATCTGCCAAATCCTCAAAGCTTGACTAAGTCTATCTTCTCAAGTGGAGCTTTGCCTGAGCAGAGGATCAGCTTCATGATTTGAAGTCTCCACCTCCACCAGAGATGTAAGGGCCTGCTGCTTACTGAGATGTATTTACTAACTTACCTGCCCTGCATTTCCCCTTTGCCAGCACTAAGGCAACAAGACAAAACATCTAGCCCTGCTTCGACTCATCTGCTTTTCTCTCTTCTCACTGGCTTCTCTGTTGCTTCCTCTCTGAACCCTGTCACCTGCCCAGCCTGGCCCTAGCTGGGACCCTGAGATGAGTGTAACACTGATGCTTAAATCCCCAGCATCTCCCCCAGCTCATTCACTTTGAGAAAACTGAATAACTTTCACACTTTTTGTTGCAGCCCCTGCAGTTGCAGCTGTCCTCCTGAACCTTCTCCCACCAGCAGACAAGCTTGAGCTAAGCCCTTCTCCCAGTGCATTTGTGGGGTGTTTGCTGCAGCTACTTAGCAATCCTTTCTGACTCACTCCAGTGGAATAACAAATCCTGAGTCTTTTTCTTTTTATTGATTGGCTCCTGAGATGGCTCAAGGCTGAGACCATTAACTCATTGCTGCCGCAAGGCTATATCCTCAAGCCAAGTAATGTCAATACATTGGGGTCAAGGGACCAAAAACCATGCACTACATCAGAAGTGCCCCTTTGTATTTCATCCAAACTTGGCCTGAAACTTCATTTCTAAGGAATTAAATAGCTCTAAAGTCTCATCTAATAGAACACCTGACAGGTACCCTTCTACAATTTTTATTTAGTTACCTGTAATACAAGGTTGTGTTCCTTGGGACTCTTTCTGGAAGCAGAAAGAGTCCATCCTTCATTATTACTCTGCACAGATTGCCTTGATGGTTTGGGAAGTGAATTATGTAGAAGACTCTATGCAGTGAAGAGCTGACCTTGTCCTTAACCTCAGCACATTCTTCAATTAATGCCCCACATGACAAATTAATTCTATTAATCTGTGGAGACCTCTGAGCTGTTGAAATGGGAATTTTGCATTTCTCACCAAGTCTGCCTCTTCCTGCCCCTATCTAACAAAACTTTGCTTATAATCAATAGGCAAAGTTTTTGTGACACTCGAAAGGGAAATCAAACAGATCTTGTACATTCAGCTCAGCTAGCCCCTGCAACTCGGGGCTTTGCCTCCTATGAAAGGGCAAGCAAGAATACAGAGAAGCTGATACACATTTCTGTGGCCCCAACAGACTCTGTAGCTATTCCACTACACGATCAGAGCTGCAGAAGCCAAATGAGGCCTATGCATGAACAGGAGTCACTGCCAGAGCCAACAGTTCACAAGCTCTCCTCCCCGCTTGCTTATCCACTGCCTCTAGCTTTAAGCAATATACTTTGCAGTCAGACTTGAGTGCAAAGGAAAGGTAATTCTGTAATTATATTTGGTCATGTTTGGACCCTCTAAGCATGTATCTGTGTTAGTGTGGCTTGCAGCAGAATGTGGAGATAATGTCAGACTCGGGATCTTATCGCAAAGATGTAGTCTCAGATGATATCCTGGAAGGTGCTGGAGAGTCTGAGCCAAGTTAGTAGCTAAGAAACTTCAACCTCAATGTACTAGGGAAAGAGGTTAGATGGGAAAAGCTTTTTATTTTACTACGTCACGAATGCCTCCCCATGTCTACCAGCTTCCTACTCTCAAACACTTCTGGAGTTCATTCCAATGTCTTGCTAAACAGTGTCTGCAGCTTGAGCATTTCAGGGAGCACTGACTTCCTGATGGCATATTCCACAGAGAAATGAGAAAACTTAGGAGTTTGGTGAGACTGAATGATTCTTGCAAAACACATGTGTGTGTGTGTGTGTGTGTGTTAGCACAGAGAGCTAATTAGTAGGGATTAGATTATTAGCAGGCATTAAATTAGCAGGGAGTTAATTTTCACCTGGAGCCTCTTGTCCAGTGGTTCCTATGGCATGCAAGTCCCTGCACTGTCTTTTGGCTTCTAATCAGCCTTTGCACGTGCAGTTCTCGCCACTGCAGGGTCCCAGGTGTTAGCAAAAACAAAGATGTCCAAACACAGTTCAGGGGCCCAGCAGAGGAGGAGGCTGAAGGCAAAGGGAAACAAAATTTTTCGAATGTAGATGCAGCATTCAGACAGTTTGAAACTACGAATTCCTTAATGTTTCTTAATTTCTACTATCAATAGCAATTTAAGCACTTGTTCATTAAAAAACTGTGTTTTAGTTTATTCTATGCTTTTTTATGGGCTGGATATGACAGCTGTGTGTATTGGCCATATCTAGGATATGTTGGTGAAAATAATAGAGAGCATTCCTTATGGTATAATAGTGATGATTAAATATCGGATACTTCAAAAGCAATCAGAGAAGTCAATGAGAGTCAATAAGAAGCAGGTGCCTCATTTCCTTAAGGTGCTTTTGAAAATCCTACCCTAGAACATTGATATTTTATGTGGACTCATTTAAGTTTGTGTAGGAGAAACCTCAAATCCTTTTTGAAAAGTGATATGCATATTGTAATTGGAAGAGATTAAATATGACTGTCTGTAGCAGCTTAACCTCTTATTCTCCTTATTAAAGAGTGAAAAAAAGAACAAGAGAGAAAACACTGGATATCTTAGTCATAAGCAACTGTAGCTTGTAATTAATAATGGACCAAATCCAGATATATCAGCTGCCCTGACTTGAGCAGAACAATTCTTATTTGTCTCAGCTGGGGATCAGAGGCTCTGAGAAATAAGCAGAGCAATATTATCAAATTGCAAATGTATTCAGAAAAGTGCTGGTTATCCGGTGCTCAGCATACGTAAGGTCTCTGTAGACAACCAACACGGAGACTAGAAATAGGGCACACATTCCTAACAGTGAGGGTAATTAACCATTGGAGCAACTCAATCTGAGAAGGCAAGAGATTCTCCATGACATGAAATTCTGAAATAGGGCTAGAAAATCATTGAAAGGAGATAGTGTAGTGCAAACAAATGGAATTCTAAGCATAGCAATCACTCTTTTGAGAAATAGAAGAGGTTGAATTTGATCGCTGTAATGAGCTCCTCTGGCCTCCACCTCGATGCGTCATGGTCTGTTGGTGCTCCTGAACAGGTAAGAGAAGCAGCCAGGCTTCCTGGAGTGTAGGTGTGAATCATTCCTCTCCTTTGCCATCACTCATGCTCACCGATGACAGGCGAGCACTCTCTTTCAAGTCTGACGAAACCTGAAGTACCAACAGGGAGGCTCCTGGACAGAGCTGCATTTCACCTGGTGTCACATGAGAACTATTACAACCAGCCAGTTTCACCTGCTTTCTGCCAAAGCTCATCAAACGGCTTAGAAACCTTCACCACCAACTTTCCCATTCACTTCATTAGAGTTCCCAAGCTGCAGCAGAGCTTCAACCCAAGGGTTTTTCATGAATGTACATGCAGCATTGACTACTTCACACCGCTCTGACGGCAGAGACTCGCATCAAGCAACTCACCACGTGATACATCAGCAATGAGGAGGAGGAAAGAGACTAAGATGATGGAAGTATTTGGGCTGATTTATAAATGCTGTGTGAAAATGAATTTACACTTGAATGCTGTCAGACTCGCAGCAGCTGACGGTGATAACCTATGCATTTTACAGGGCAGTGTTTTATCAAATGCACTTCGGGTGCTCTGGTGGGGGATTTATGCAGTAATACAGCACAGTATGGAAGGTAAACAGCGCTGAGAGTAAATCACCCACTGCTCCCGAGTAAATGGAAACTCTTCCTCCTACGGCTTGCACATGCAAATGGAGAGGATAGAGGCATGGACAGTGCTGGTTTGCCCTTGGACCTAGCCCATAACCCAATGTCTGTGTCTGATCATGGCTGCCCAGGGGTGTCCAGAGAGCCTTCCCTGGACAGAGCAAGCACGTGGCCATCCTAGGCTCATATAAACGTGGCCAGGCTGCAGCTGGGGAGCATGAAGGTCCCCGTCCTGCATTCTGCCTGCTTTGCCTTTCCTCTGCAGTATTGCAAAGAAGGCACCAACTCAGAGGACGCAACTTCAGGAGGAAAGACCTTAGTGTCAACTGCTGAGAAGAAAGTGGTTAAAAGCTGAAGTCTCAGACAGTAAGGAGGCCAATGACTGAATTCCTCAATATTTCCTCATCCCCTGCCAGTATTTTCAAAAAGCAGCAGACAATAGATATGGAGTGACCTAAGCAACAGTAATCTTGATGGAAGAGAAAGGAACTGGATTCTTCCACTGCTTTTGCAACAGGCGAAGTCTAATAGACTGCGTTATTTTTTATTTACTCCAGCACGAGAGAGAATCGAGTCACTTTCCTTTCTGCCTCCCTGTCTCTGTTTTTGTCACTACTTGAAATATTGTGAGGTCTGTGAGAACATTTCCCATTAAGTGCGTATCGCTAGCTCTCCTTTTGTATTTATGATTTAATAATTCTGGATCTGTCAAAACCAGCACTGCAAAGAGTATAGCTGAGTATAATGAAATAATTTGAAAAGAAATCTTGAAGCATTTGCCTTCCTTTTAGCAGACGCCATGTGAATGATACGTAAGGATATGTTTTTATAAATTAGTGCACCCTTTAATTAAGTAAAATATTTTACTGGGAAATAATTAAAAATTCATTGCACAAGGTATGGCCTATTATCAAGGAACTTGTGCACAATAAAGCACAATTGCTTGTGTGTGCTTAGGGCTAATTATCAGGAACTTGTTTCATTTTTATTTTAAAGCTCCTTGTAAAGAGACAAGATAAAGATCCATCATTAGGAATGATGGCTGCTGGTTTGTTTTTCCCCAGTTGCCTGTCCTGTAACTTTAAGCAAGATCTTTTAATGCTTTAGTTTCTCATCCATGAATTGTGGACAACAACACCGCTGGGGTGACAGAGATACACGTGCAAGGACACACATACTGTAGAGACATGTAAGGCTGTGAGATGGTCAAACACCCCCGGAGAAGTACCTTAAGTAGATGAGAGAGACCTAGCAGCAGTGGAGACCCTGTGGGTTTTCCACCAGCTGAGCCCAAGGCATGGGAGAGGAATCATCCAGCTATGGAAGAAGAAGGAGTTTTCCTGCTCCATGAAACCTAGCAAATCACAGAAAGGGGCCTCAGTGGGGAGACACTGCTTTACAAGCTACAAATATTTGTGTTGTTTGGGTGTATGCCAGCAGAAGAGCTTTCACATGGCACGTTGGTGCAAGTGGCAGGATTATTATCAGTTTCACTCTGATGCAGATGGTCTTCACATTTGCTTCCTTGTTCAAATAGCAATTTGGCAAGTTTGTCGGTCATAAAGCTTTTATAGTGTTCCATACACTTCTTCCCTGTGGCCCGCTAGGAGCTGCCTGAATGTTGATGCCTGGGAACAGGTATCAGTCTTTGATGAGGCTGCATTCATATCATTTCCTTTGGTCAGAGGGACCTTGGTAATTCCATGCTATAGAACATATTTCTATTTAAAACCTGCAGCTACTCACAGTAATTTTACTCCAATCCTTACCTAACCATGGTGCCAAACTAGTAATGCAACTGATGTTACTGGAAAGTGCTTCAAGATTCGCCACATAAAGAAAAAATTGCATTGTCACAGGTGCCACTCAAAGCAGAGGAGTGAGAAGCAGCTGGAGATGGTGATCAATTTGCTTTGCAATGACCTACTCTCAGCCTATGAAGAGAGTGAGTAAGGTAATATCCCATGAAGAGTGTGGGATAGAAGGTATCACCCTTCACTGCTTAAGGGAAGGCCTAGAAACCAACTCAAGCAGTGATGTGGTCCAACTCCTCTATCAGACAAGATGTTCTGTAGCAAGACCACACAGCTTTGTTTGCTCACAACCAGTTGCGCTGTTATTTAACTCTAATCCATTAGTAGTTTTCATGTTCTTTGTTGGGTAGAAAACAAGAAAACAACAAGGCATTGTGGCTTACGTTTGCACAAGCTGCCTAGATCACGGAGTGTATAAGTACTTAGCCAATAATTTTGATTCCTGGCAACAAAATGCATCCTTGTTCTTTGTCTGTTGACTTGTGTTTTCACTTACAAAGATAAGGCATGTTTGGATATTAGACCCTAATTCAGTATCTTCTTCAGTGGGACGTACAGTGGTTTTGCAGCAACCCCAAAGGAAACTCTTTTCCCCAAGACTGCTAGGACTAATCTGTTACAGATGCTACATTCAGTGCTGCGTATCCTCGCATATCAACCATCCCTACTCACAACTATAACTCCTACTTACAGGAGTAAGGTTTGGAGACTATCCCTCCTCTTGGTTTCCTATTCCATTACAGACCATTATCTATATGTTTTTTTGATGTGATAACCAAGATAAACCCTAACCCTTTCCTAACCTGGATGCACTTCCTCCAGCAGATCAATCTCCATGGTATGCTCCAAAGAGATGTGAAAACAAAGCCACAGTGGGGTGACGTAGCTGGAGGTAAAACAACTGGAGGCAGGGTCCTAAAGACTAAACTAGCTGCTGGACCTCTAGCAACTCATTTAGCACTTTGATTCTGTTTCCTCAGCCTGTTACAAGAAGATAATTTAGTTTAGCTGGGAGCTATGAGAACCAATTAGCTGGCAAGGATAGCATGACATCCAGCCATGGAGGAGCGTGTGTGACTCCAAGCAATATTGGTGTTGGCAGTTTATCCAGACTCATTGCAGGTTGAGTCAGAGCACTGCTTTGCCTCTGGAATACCTAATCAATTGTAGAGGATGCCAACAGTCCAGCACTGTGTAGATGTCAGGATGGTTGTACTGGTAGAAGTGGCCAAAGCGAAGGTCTGTCTATGCTGGTATTCCAGCTCCAGCTGCAGCCATGAGCAGAGGCCACAGCCAGGATGCAAGAACCAGGCTGTCTGGTAGCGAAGCTCCAATCAGTCTCACATGAGGGGTTACCTAACCCAGAGGTGGCATATTCAGAGAAAATCCAAGCTCAGCTGTGCACAAGGGAGGGATAATCCACTGCAATACAAGCAGTCTTAGAGACAGGACAAGTTTCTACCCGTTCTGCTTTATGGGGCAGGTCTGCAACAGCAAAGTGAAGGTCTGGCCTCGGTTACCCCTTGAGGTATGACAATAGTTTAACCGTTTCGTAATGCTTACTGCTCTTAACTGTAGGCCAGCAATACTGTTACGAATGGTCTCTACTCTGTGCCTGCCATGGTCTCTGTGTTCTGTGCACAAGGATAAGTACAAGGTTAAAAGTACTGAGGAAAACAAAGTTTTTCACATTGGTATATAAACTACTAGCAAATTCACGTCACAGCTCTAGGGTGCTTGCTGCCATGTGAATACCTCCTTCAGTACTCTGTCTTTGCATAGCTCACAGGAAACACATTATTAGGAGGATATACTGTGACGTTTTTGCAATACTATCCTCTGCAACAGGTTCCAGAGCATCTTCCTAACAACAGCTTTTCTTCTCCCCACGTGCTGCTCCCATTCTTAGTGTCGTATGTCCTTCCCATGTCCTTCCCAGAGACGTGTTCTTAGGAGCAATGGGTTTAGAGCACAGTGACAACAGTCAAGCCGTAAAGGGGAATGCAAGATTGCGTGGTAGGTTTAATGGATTTCAGTGGAGAAGATAGGCTTCAAAGAACAAGTCTCCATGTCTGGGAGAACATAGCCCTAAAATTCAGACATAGTCTGGGCACTGCCTTTTTTCCTTTTTTTTTTTTTTTTTTATTTCTGGTTGCTACTTCATCTGATCGCCGTCACTTGATCTGAAAGCAACTTTGATTACAGGATAGAATTGGACAGGGCCTTTCTGTTTTATCTGTATTTCAGGTTTATTCTTTTTTATTCCAAATAAGATAAAACAATGTAGGCACTAATTTTTGCTTCTGAGAGCAGCATAAGAAAGGCATGCACAAACTCAAAGAGAAGCTCAGAAAACTGATGCAAAAGCTCCTTGACTGCATATAAAAGCACTAAGTTGTTAGAGGACCCTGCAGCTAGAAACACATTCACTTTCTTGCATCTCTGGTCAGTTCTCCAAAAAAACTCTTGGCCAAGAGGCCATCTCATGTTTGTAGAAAAAGCATACAAGAGCCACTGAGCTTTTTGGGATTATTTTTAAAGTAAAATAAGGCACAAAGAACTGAATAAAGAGTAACACCCCATTCTCTGATTGGGGTTCATCTATCAGAGGAAAGCAGAACTAGTCCTGTTCTTCAGTTCAGTCTCAATCTTTTGGATACTCTCCTGGCAGGTTAAGGACTAAGTAGCACAAGGCAGCTGGATGCCTCCACAAGGGTAAAAGTAAATGCTGGATCCAAGTTTTGCAAGCAGTTTTCCATATCTGACAGAGCATTAGAGCTTTACATTTGTAGCCTCACTAAATGTGAATGTGCAAGCGTTGGAAAAAAATCGCATGTAAATTTTGGTGTCTGCTGGAAAAAAAAAAAAAAAACGACAGCATTGTTTAAGTTACTCTTACATTCTTTTTCAACTTTTTATTTTGAATTTTGGATTGAGAACTGCAAAGAGCTCAGCCTGGGAAGTATCTAGTAAGGAAGCTTGGAAGAGGCTGTGCTGCTGGGCAGCTGGGCTGCCTCCTGGTCTGCACACAAGCCACTCGTGGCATCCCGTGGGATGCCATGCATGCCTTTTGAACAGGCTATAACTCTCAACTGAAATAAGTTAAGATCCATGGAGGGGTTTTGTGGGATAATGTAGCAGGGAAAGGAACGAGGGTGCAGGAAGAGCTGATCAGAAGCAGAGGGAACACGAGACAGAGAGAGGATGGACGCTTCTAGCTACATTTTCTCTACAACCACCATGACAACACACATGGTATTGCTAGGTGAAAATTAAGGTTTTCACAGAGGAAAAAAAATGAAAAAAAAAAAAGAGAAAAAAAGAAAAACTCCACAATAATGACTGCAAGATCTGAGGATTGTGAAATCCAACATCTGAAACAAGGAGAAGCAAATACGTCCTAGGATGTAGGATGGGAATAATCACCCAAGCTTCTTAGTAGAGGCACGTACCTTAAACAGTCCCATTCCAACACGGTCAGACACCTTGCTATTTTCAGTGCTGTTTGCTCATAGTGTGCCATAATGATGGTGACCGGATAAAGAGGTGAGGTGTTTTGTCTTCGTGGACTTCAGCTTCCTTCTTACTAAATTGACATCAACATCTTTAGCTGACTACAAGGCAAGAAAACTCCCAACTCCCTTGAGGTAGAAAGTTCTAAAATAACCTACTACTGCAGCATTTTGCTGTCAGAAGTTCTAATTTTTAAGTGTTTCTATTCATCTATCTCTGTAACAACTTCTCTCTCACTGGGGCACGAACTATTTTATCCCCTATTTGTGCAATGCCTGAAAAATAAGCACACCAGACCAAAGTCCAAGGCCCCTTAGGACAAGAGGCACAAATATTAAGAAAATTGTCAAGTTGTACTTCTAGTAAGTTTCATTTTCCTTATTCCTACTGTGTCATAACAATGGGAATAGCCATTTCTGGCCCTAGGGGACATGTTTAAGGCCTGAGCAGTGTATGCAGATATCCAGGTCACCAGGAGCTGTGGGAGGCAAGTAAAGGTGCCACGAAACCAGATGATATGGCAGGTGATATCCATCCAATCACCATCCTCCCTGACCAACCAAGAGGCACCACGGTCCCCCAAAAGAAGTTCTCAACCCTGTCATCTACATGCCCAAACTCAATCTACATTGACCAGCTTGTTGCTGAAGAAAGAGAACATATCAACAGTGCTCTCCCAAGAAGCACACAAGAACTGCGAATGAAGTAGATCAAACTGCAGCTGTTGTCTGGGAGAGCTGAGATGGACATTTTCCATGATTACCAGAAGTCATGGGGATGAGAAAAGGAGACATCTAGTAGGGGTAATGTACACTGCAGGAGGCCAAGTTGCTCATGTGGTCTCAGAACCCTGAACTCAAGGATGATGCAAGAGAAAGCTCTCACCACAGTGAATTTTTCTGCCCTAAGATTCATATAATAACTGAAGTTGGAAGGGATCTCAGTTACTATTAATTATTATTAGTCCTCTGATAGCAAGGTATGACTCTCCAAAGCTTCGGAACAGTATAGACTACAGTAAAACCAACAGTGCCAGCAGCGTGGGATGAAATGTTTATGCCCAAAGAGCTTTCCTTTTGGTCATAAGAGTCAGAGATATAAAACTGAGACAGAGGCTTTAGCTAACAAATGCCTGTAAATGTTCTGAATCGGAGCCATTTCAATAAGTAGCTGCCATAAAGATGGGTTCCTTGTTCTCTGTCATATTAAATAACTTGCCACCAACTTTCTCAGTGACATCTTCTTGGGCTTTCCAGACACAGCCCACTAATGGTTAACATGCCAGCATTTGCATTCCTGTTTGTTGATCTGGAAGAAAGCCATAGCCTAGCCAGTCCATAGCTTAGCAACTGTGACAGTGGCTGAAAGCCAGACTGACATCTCTCTAACTCAGATACACATTTATGTCAGCTCTTGTAAGGTTTGCACACCAGGGGATCTTTCTTTATGCAGATGACTTCTCATGGGCACAGCGCCTTTTGCCTGCAGACTGCTGCCAAGGCAAAAAGAAGAATATTTCATTCCCCAAATGTGTTTTTGCCTCTTTCCTTACCTAACACTTCATTGCAACTGGAAGTGTTCCATGAGTTCACCAGCCTAATTAAAGAGATAGCATCTGAGATGCTCTTCTGAAACATGTGTGCATTTAGAGTTAACTCTACACACAGAATAGGAATATATTCATATGTATATCCACAACCATTTTCCTATTTTCTGGTTCCACGAGCATATTTCCTGCTTGTGATTTAGATTCTGATCTCTGACAAATTAGCATGTAAGACTAATATTTTCAGAGGAGTTCAGTTGTGAAAATGCATGTTTAACTGCATTTCTAATTTGCAAATACACTTTATGCACTGTTGTGTACTGATCAGGATGTGTATGCAATCACAAGTGTCTTTGTCCATTTACATTAGTGGTTATCTGATTTACCAGCGCAACCATTCATGCAAACTAGACATGTGGTGGAATTAAAGTTTTGTGTGTGCATGTATATAGCCAAGTTCCTTGAAGTATCTAGGTCAAACACTGTAGACAACACTTGGGATGACTTTTGCATCTGCACACACTTTGCTCATAAGAAATTGGATCTAAGCACACTAGAGAAGCCAAACGTTGTTCTGTTTAAAAAAAAAAAAAAAAAAAGAAAGAAGTTTTGAATCTCTCTCCCCAAGAGTTTTGTAAGCAAAGTGTTTCCCATATTGTTGAGCTCTGTCAAAAGGGTATCAAGCAGTGATTCCCTGTAGCACAGGAACACTGCCCAGCAGCTTGATTTACACTCTGAGGTTTTGTTTAAATGTTCAAAGTTGAGCTTGAGCCTGTTTGGGGACTCATATAGCTCTCCAGGCTTCCTTAGAAAAGGGTACATACCTAGGTATACTTAAATGCACTTATTTAAGACTCTCCCATCTTTTTTTTTCTTGGGAAGGTTCCTCAAATTTACTTGGGGGAAAACACACAGGTCCTGGTAGACAGCAACTGTGAACAGAAACTTTCAGTCTTTAATAGGTAGGGTGGAAATAAAGAATTTCTATCATTTTTCATGTGCCTGTCACAAAGTTTGATATCTTGGATAAAATGAGTCTTCAAACCATCTCATTTTGCTCAATCCATCAAACATTTCAGAATCATCACAACAATTTGTAAAACTGCTTCAAGAATATAAAGGAAATATCTTGCATGTTTGATAGAGATATTTCAAAAGGAGTGATTGGGTGATTTATGGAAATCTCTGGCTTGGTCTAAAGCTGATAATAACTGAAAAAAAAATGTTTAGTGTTCATTTCAGTTTGACAGAGTAAGCACCATTGCTCATAATTAAAGTCACTTGAGTTTTTTTCATGAAAAGACCCTGCTTATCTTTGCCTTTAACTTTGAAACATTAAATAGATGACTATAGTTTTACAAGAGAAAATAAAACAGAATGAGTTGATACTAGTTGATACTACTCATTGGTAAGTCTCTAATAAAGCAATGTGTGAGCGTATTATAAAGTCTAGACCAATGAGTACAGGGAATGACACTTTTGAAAAGAACCACTAAAGCCATCCAGTCCATCCATCAAACAAGCTGCAGACAGATGAACAGACCACAGTCATCCAGTCTCCCCATATAACAGGAAGAAATAGAATAGAGCTACAAGATAGGCCTCATTTTGCCTCCCCTCCAAAATCCCTTATTTCCCTGCTACCATGCCCTGGTTTTCCCCCTGCAGGGGGGAAGTTAAGGACAGTTAATCCTCTCATCCTTTCACCTCAACAGCCAAGTTCCTTGCTCACTCTCCATTTAAGAATCTCTAACACAGCTGGTTCAGCAATATACCTTCCTACAAGTTTTCAAACTGGGTGCACTGCTCTCCAATTACTCTCCAGAAATCTCTAAAGAGCTTTGGGCAAAGCAAAGTTCTGCACAGGATTTCTAGCCCACCTAGAGGGGTTAAAGGGGTCAGCTAATTGCAGCACGAAAGGCCCCTTTGTTCTAATTTCACTGAACATTGTGCAGCTGATATTTTAAAAGCAATATCTGAGAAAAGATTTGAAGAATTGCTTATGTGATGGTTTTGTTAACAATGGCAAGAACATGCACTGAGAAGCTTATTGATTTCCTTTTTTGGGCAAAGTTTGCTTCCTAGAATTCTGAGTTAGTGATGCCATGAGTGAAATACTAAATTACTGCAAGACACCAGCAGAGAAGCATCTAGAGAGCACAGCTGAGCTGAATGAACTGCCCAGAGAGATGTCTGAGTGCACCAGGCACACATACTGCAACCAAATACCCACCAAGGGAGGAAAAAGTCAGGAGACAAAGGATGGAGGGAGTTAGTGAAGAAGAGAAAAAAAAACAAATGAGAGCAATAGGTGCATTGAAAGGTTTGAGGATGATCTCTGTATAGATTTCCTGGGGTGAGACCTACCTTCCCTACTGACCCTGGACAAGCAGCTGCCATTTGACATACTTCATTGGTGGTGAAGCACCAAGGGAATGTGTACTCATGGAGACAAAGAGGGCAACGGTCCATGTGTAGAAGGAAAGGGAGAAGAATTATCAGGATCCTTGGAGCACGATGGGTGATGAGTGCCATGAGGAAGGGGACAACTGCCACTGCAGCAGTGCTGACAGGCTAGGCTGGCGTCAAAGAGGAAGAGAACTGATGGGTTCTTGCAATTAATGTCCCCATGGGCTTGCACAGACCCATACCTCTTCTCCTCTCTCTTGCAGTAGCAATTTTAACCTCGAAGTATTAAACAATTATCATTTACCACTTTGCAGCTGTCACTAGGATGCTCTCACAGAGGAAGCCCAGATGCACACCTATATCTCAGATGGGTTTGCATACAACTTCATCAGGGTTTGCGCAATTTTGGTTTATTGTGCAGAACACATGGGTGAAGTATTTTAAAGCACATGTGTGGGTGCCCCTGAATTCAGAGACACTTCAGCTTCAAATCTGAAAAAAAATGTTACTATCATCGCAAAGGTCCCCTACTTTACTCTTATTTCACAGGTCACGTTCTTAATGTAACTATGAATTAATGATGGCCCAGAAACAGATCTTATTTGGGGTGTGCCCAAGACCCGGGGAAAGCATTCAAACTCATCTGCAAAAGCAGTAAAAAATCATGCCTGATATTAGCATTGTTTCATTATTATTCCTTAGAGATCTCCATTTGTGTTGCGTCTTGACTGTGCAAAGCACTGAGTCACCATTGATGGTGACTTCTCCTCTGAAAGCAAATTCTGTTGAAGAAAAAGCCAACTGTTACCTGGCATTATAACATTAATGCCACTAGAATTTTCTATCTTTCAAGCATGCGTCTTTTAATCACATCCATTCCCAAGCATTCCCACACTCCATGATTGCCCAGTCCTTCCAGTCCAGAGTCTACAGCTGTAATGCAGCATTTGCCACCTCAGCTATGTGTATGAAACATACGCTTCTCTGCATATGTGTACAACCAAAGTCCTGCAAAGAAAGTTCAAGAATGTCTAAAAGGAGCAGTGCGGATGAGGGAAGTTACTGGTTAGGTGTCAGGCAACATAAGAAATTACCACTCCATGTCTTCCTCCAGACATGTTCCTCGGGGTATTTGCATTTTTATGACTCTTAGTTAATCAATAATTGATGAGACTACTTGAGTGAAACCAAACATAGCACTTACCATGATAGTGTCCCTAGAAATGGTACTGCCTCAGTAAATGGGGTTGCATGAGGTCCACAAACGCAGGGTAAGGGCATACTTGAGGGCTCTGGCAGCACTGTGCTTCCTGGCTCTCCTTAGGCTTGCTGTACACTAGGGGCATGGATACACTGCGTCTGCTCAGGTACCTGAGACCCAGGTTCTTACACAGCAGCACTAGTCAACTTTAAATCAGGAATATACAGCAGAAAGCATCAAGCAACACACGCTCACATGCAGACCTCTTACAAGAGCAGTTCAAACTAATTTCCTTCTTTTGGGTCTGAAACCTTAGTCTTTCAATGCTTGCCACTCTCAAGCAGTGTCAGAAGGAGCTTGCTAAGTATTTTTTCTCCCTTCACATGGAGGCAAGCCTGTCAATTCCCAGCCAGATGCTGCTTAGACTGGGATTTACTCTTCAGTATATCTGTTTTGCCATTCATTCTGCTCTGTTGAGGTGGCAGCCAGCTCCCCAAATTGTACTCTCTGACACCTGCAACATTGACCTGTCTTGAGCTGCACAGACGAGTTCTGCCATGCCATGAGCTGGGTGGATCATAGAATCATAGAATCACAGAATGTTTAAGGTTGGAAGGGACCTCAGAGGTCACCTAGTGCAACCCCCTGCACACGCAGGGTCACCCAGAGCACGGGGCACAGGGCTGCGGCCAAGCGGGTTTGAAACATCTCCACAGAAGGAGACTCCACAACCTCTCTGGGCAGCCTGTGCCAGGCCTCTGGCACCCTCACTGTCTAGAAATGTTTCCTTAAGTTCCTGTGGAACTTTTGGTGCTTCAGCTTTTGGCCGTTTCCTCTAGTCCTGTCGCTGTCCACCACTGAAAAGAGGCCGACCCCTCCTCCTCACTGCCTCCCTTGAGGTATTTACAGACACTGCTCAGGTCCCCCCTCAGCCTCCTCTTCTCCAGGCTGAACAGGCCCAGCTCCCTCAGCCTTTGCTCMYAGGGCASATGTTCCAGGCCCCGGATCATCCTGGTAGCCCTGCGCTGGACTCTCTCCAGCAGCTCCACATCCCTCTTGTCCTGGGCAGCCCAGAACTGGACACAGTCTCCACATGTGGCCTCACCAGGGCTGAGTAGAGGGGGACAATCACCTCCCTCGACCTTCTGGAGACGCTCTTCTTAATGCACCCCAGGATCCCGTTGGCCTTCTTGGCCACCAGGGCACACTGCTGCCTCATGGTCATCGTGTCATCCGCCACGACGCCCAGGTCCCTCTCTGTGGGTCTGCTCAAATGCAGAGGGAGAACACGGCCGTAGCAAAAGCAGGGTCTGCATGGGAGCTCAGGAGAGTTCAGGAGCTTGAATGCATGGAGTTGGATCAGCAGATGCATCACTGCAGACACAAGTATCCTAGGGCCCAGCTGTCAGCCCTTCCTCGGGAGGCATGGGGACTGGCAGAGGACGGAGCAAAGCAGAATCCCTGGGGCATATGGAGCATAGTGTGGGGTGGGACTTGCTGGACTACAGAGCCCTGGCCCTGGCCAGCTCTGTGCCCGGATCCAGGGCCAGCCGCCAGCTCACTGCAGACACAGCAAGGAAATAAGTGTCCAGGAGCAGCCAAAGTAAGGAGGAGGAATTAAGTGCAGAGCTGTTTAGCAGCTCCTTAAGCCCACTCTCCTTTCCTCTGGGCATGCTGCTCAATGTATTAAATGCTCTGCTTATTAGTTTCCTCATTTTCGTGGAACTGTTTGGATTCTCCTTTTAAAATTGATCTTTTCTGTGTACGTGGGGTTTTTTTCCCTACAAAAATGAAAAATTGAAAGCCTGACTCCTCCACCTCCTCCCCAGCTTTTTAAATTTTTATTTTGTGGGTAAAAGAGCTCTATTTTGCTGTAAATATTTATAGTATTTCAAAAACAATACTTGATCACTCTGCTAAAAATTTTATAGGATTTTCCCCTGTTCATGTGTTTCCAATGCAGAAAATAGACACTTTCAGCCATAGGGAAAATATTCTCATTTGGGTCAGATAGCTATTTTGAGTAGAGAACTGATAACCATCTGCAATTATCACTCCTAGACAATCGGATGAATGTTCCCTCGATTCCCGAAAGGGCAGGTCACTCATAGCATATCTTACTCATTAAAAATAAAGAATACCATGCCTATATGTCAGCAGCACCTTCAGCCAGCTTGGCATGCCGAGCCCTCCCTCCCTGCCAGGCCTATGTAGGTAGTGACTTCTGTCAAAGCAGAGCCCTAGAGGAGGTATAATTAATAAGCACATCTTCATCCCATAAATAACGGGATTCTGGGATGATAGATGAGGAACCTGAAGGTGCAATACATCTTCACATTAAGCATTACAGTACTTTATCTCTATGGCTCCCTTATCAACTTCATGAAAGTACCAAGGAGCATCCTGAATTCAGTCTAATATTTTTGATGATTTAAGTAGCATTGATTTGCTCTGAAAGCTATGCTCATGTTTTCCACATGCCCACAGCTAGGGCTGGTGGAGGATGAAGGTGGGAGGAACTCTGGACAGTTCTTGACTCTCTTGGTGACTTCTGGTTGCCTTGGTGAAAACACTTGATAGCCACATGCTGAAGTTTTACCAGTCTGTTCAATCAATAGGGATGGGACATTTTCTATATTTATAATCTGCATGTGCGAAAAGGACTATGGCATTTTTCCCCTAATTGCCCTTTGGTGTAAGCAATTTCATGAGCCATATGCCAAGGTTTTTCCTTAAGAAAGTGCCCCACCAGAGTCAAAGGGGCACTGCCAAAGTGACAGATGGGCAGAACGGAGGAAGGACTAATCAGGATGGGTGCTTTGGCAGCATACAGAAGTGCCTTTGTGCTCATAAATACAGAATTGATGGTGTTCAGTATACAGCTTGCAACGTCTGCAACTATCTTAAGAGAGGTCCCTTGGAAATGTGTCCCCATTGGATACACTCAGGGCTGTTGTGCCTTTGGAGAGATGGAAATCTGTTTCCTTTCCCTATCTCAAAGGAGTATGCTGTAAACTGGCTGAATACACAACTCTCCCGGGAATTGTGGCTATATACACACACTTACATGCATACAGAAATATTTAGGCACACACTTATATGCACACACATGCACACATACACCTTATTTATTTATTTATTTATCTTGCTGTTTAGAAAACACTGTCAGCCTCTTCATAATACATTATTATTCCATTAGGATCACTTCGGCTAACAAACATTAAAGGTACAACTGCCCTGAGGTCTCCCGGTGTGATGTACATTAAAGTTTAATGCGGTATTGATGTGTGCGTTGTGTTCCGTATGAGCCAAACTGTGCCATTAACTATGCGCAAAGGGCTATGAAGTGATAACATTTATCTCCACGGACGCTCCAGATATTACTTTTTCCTGTTGCATGCCTCCCAGGCTAAACATCTAGTCTTCAATTTACGTAGAGCTGTTAAAATTTTTAAACCTTTGTAACTGATGAACAGTTTATCAATGAAACTGCATTTTTGTCAGCCTTGGCTGGGGAGGATAAAAAAATATCGGTGCCTCTCCAGTGGTCATTTTTTTTTTTTTTTCATTTAAAGCAGGAGTTTGATAGAAACAATATTCATTATTAATAGATAAATGTTTTATTAAAGATATAAAGACCACAAAGATTTGTAACTTTAATAATCTACTTATTTTAAATTCTGAAGCATTATTATTTATTGAGCAACTGACAATATTTCTTACAGGATCACATTTAGGCAGAACCACAATAAAATGGATAACTCTGCCCTATCTGGGGGAAAATATTCTGGATGACTTAAGAGTTTTCTATCAGGGTATTTTTTAATAATTAAAAAAAATAATTTTTTCACTGGCTGTTTGCAATAAGGCCTGTAAGATTTCTAAGAGAAATTTTTTCCTTAGCTTTACTTCTTCTCCTGCACAAGCCGGATTGATTTTACAACTCTCCTCACATATTCTGGAAATTATTCTGGTTTCTGTGTTAAACTGTGTTTTTCTGTTTCTTGTTCTTGTTTCTTGTTACCCTTGCTGTGCTATAGCAGAATGATCCATGTATTTTCTCCTCACTGCAGGATGATTTGTTGCTCTCAAGGGGGTTGAATGAATCGGTAGGGGAAAAGGAGCATAATTTTGTACTTTATTTCTTTCTCTTGCCTCGAATTTCATTTCACAGGCTTTTTTGGATGTTCCCGCTGTGCTTATTAGACACCTTAACGGCTGTGTGAATTTCTTACAGTGAGCTCCGGCAACTCTGAAAATTCAAAATATAAAAACCCAAACCTTTGGACTAGTCCAAATTATGATTGTTGTAAATTAATTTAAATTAATGCTTACTTTGGAGCATTGTAAACTGTGGATTTTTTCTTCAAATAAATCAGCTGAATAAAGAAAAATATTTCATAATAACAGTCTTGCTCAGCTGTAGATATAAATAACAAATTTTGTTAAAAAATCTCAAAACTTGTGCTTCCAACACCCCATAGAAATTGAGGTGCTCATCAGAAGACAAATTTTCTGTTTTCTAGTAAACTTTGTTACTTCCTCTAACTATTTTTCAGTGAGAATTAAATCAAAAGAAAATGTCATTCTGCAGTAACCAACGTTCAGCAATGTGGCAAAAAATCGTTCACCTGAAATTTAAAAGATATATTCTCTATTGTTTTTTGATTTTTGGATTCAGTGCAGAAACATTAATTTGTTTTTCCTGAATCCCAGGTTAACGTTCTTAAGACCAAATAGAACATACATGGTAATTTATGGCTTCTTTCCTCTCTTTGTCCATGTCTGACACACTCCTATGTCAGCAAAATAATTCAATTTTGATGCTATTCATGATGCTATTCAATAAAGCAGCATTCTGGCATAGTATTATTTTATGCAAGATCTATACACACATACATACTCACATATCTGTATATACTATATAGTCTGTATGTAGGCTATATTCAGAAGTCAAATTGTGAATGATTTCTTGTCAAACAACAAGCAAATTTTATTTGTTACTTCTTAGTAGAGATTTGATTGGACCCCTTTTAAGGAATTTCCACTAAAATGTTTTCCATTGACACAATGTCAGTTCACTGAAATCAGAATCATTCAAGGGAGAAGGACACTTTCAATTTGTTTTTCCAGCCACTCTTGCCACACTGTAGTCCAAAATTGTCAAATATTGAAAAACATATTGAAAATAATCAATTATAAAGACATGAAATTATGACAAAATATTTGAAATGATCACAACAATGCATTTCAGCAGATCTGAATGGGAAGGTTTTCCTGAAACCTCAACATGCAGGAAAGCTCATGATTTTGCACGTTCTTCCTGCTTTAGTGAGGATTGTTTGGGTTTTTTTTTGTTGTTTTTGTTTTGAAACTCCAAAAATTCCTATAGGAAAATATGTCCCAGGTAGCTCTGCTGGTTACTGGTGAAGAACTCTATTCCCAATCTTATAAAATTCAATGAATATTAGTGTGCTTTCTTTCACTCCAGTAAGTAAAATTAGCCACTCTAGGGATGAGGGCCATTATTTTATAATCATATCCTGAATCAAAATGAACATTGCTTTCAAGTTCTCTGGGACAGTGGGTTTTACACATCGTAACTGGCGAACACAGCTAAAAAAAAATGTTTTTGGAGACAGACTGCAGCTGTGAACAGATGTTCTGTTGTGTGGATGCATATGTTTGCACACTGAGAACTTGCACCAGTGCAAACAACCTCACTGAGCAGGGACCTGGACCCCTGCTTTCCTCTTGCTAGGTCCCACTAAAGGACACACAGTGTGTGCAGCTGGCAGCGTGTAATGATCGTTTATATTCTGCATTAAACATAAAACTGTGCAGGCGGAGCAAGTTTCAAAGCTTCCTTTGAACACAAAAGCGCAGGTCAACCTGAACTTACTCTGCTGACCAGTGAGACAAATTGCATTTTCTGTTAAATCAGACCTTCAAGGAACATCTTCCCTGACATGACAGTGACTAGATAGTCTGGCTTGCAGCAAATAATTACAGAATAACAGTCATCTGACAGTGATTTTTTAATATGTGGGTTGTAGTATCCTCTTTTCCTTGGCAGAGCAGTAGAACACCGGTAGGTACTTGCAGAAAAGGCCTTTTAGATCCCCATTTTAACACCCCAAGTCTCTCCTAGGAAACGTGTCCTCATTGCCAAGGCAGCGAGGGCAAGAGTGCAGCTTGGCTGACAGAAGGGGAAAGGTTCTCAAATTTGAACCGGTTTGTCAGAGAGCTAAAGAAATCAGAGTAGAGAATTGAATGGGGAATGAAAGCCCCAGTGAGAGTGGAAGTAGGGTGTGATGTGTAAATTATTCCGCTTAGGTCCCGAGCACAGGAATTGGAGAAAGCGTATGACGAAGTGTTTGGACATTGTAAGCAGTTTCTCAAATACTTCTCCATTGTTGTCTGCCCTCCACAGAAGCAAAACAAGGCTATGGTGACCTGCAGAAGCATCTTTGTCCAGCTAATCCAACGGGCACTAAGAACAAAACCACTGGTTTTGGTGGGACTTGAATTAATGTCTGCACGGAGACCAGGGCACTCAGGGAAGCAAAGCAGGGCCTTCAGCCTGGCTCCCTAAGACTCCTTATCCAGCCTACCACTGCCAGTGATCAGGCAATGTAGAGTCATTTGGGTAGTGTTTTAGCTGAGAAACTTTAAACTTGGGAAGTTTCTATGACAGGATGAATCGTGGTTCAATTGTATACCAAATATATATAATTGTGGTGATATATTTTAATCACTATAATAAGTAATTATATATATATAATTTATATAATTTATAATTTTTATATATAATCACTATAAATAATAAGTATTATATATAATTTAAATGATAATATGTGTATTATTTTGACCATCATAAATTGGCGAAGAAAGAGAGAGACTAGGATGACTTTTCCAGAAAGACACAAAAATGTTGATGAGTAAAGGTTGTTAACCAGGAACTGATTTTGTTTAGTGATAAATAGAAAGTCAAGCTGTGGTGATAATATAATAATGAGAAGGTAATTGCTGATAGAATGATGTAAGTGTAAATGAGTGATTTTCATAGCCGGTGAAATTAGGAACCTTAATATGATTACAAAATAATGAACAATGCTTGAGAAATGATAACATTGCAGTAGATAAATATGAAATCTCAGTAGACAGTAGGGACTCTTCAGAGCTCTCTCTGGCTGCTTTGTGGTTCCACACTTCATTAAAGGCATATGAATAAACAAGGAAACAGGCTCATACCTTGATGGAAAAGTGCTGCTTTGAGGCTGGTAATAAAAGGAATGTTCATTCTGCCTCTTGATTCCTGTTCAAGGAACAGCTGCAATTTGCCATAATACTTTTTTTATGATGGCAATCTCAGAAAAAGTAAGTAATGTTAATAAGGCTTTCTCTAATCTCAGATTAACCTGACATCGTTGTCTGTCTGTTTACTACCATAGTTAATAGTAAGTTTTGCAAATTCTTGCAGATGAACTTGCTCATGTTAGTAAGTGCCAGTTTAAGTGGAAATGACTTGGGCATTTCCAGGAGTAAGAGGATCCAACAGAGTCACTGATTTTACTGTTGTTCCCGAATACTGCTGCCCTAAGCACCAGGAAGTTGGTTGGAGAAACTTTGTGTCCTGAAGGTAAAAAGAACCGAGATTTTCACCTAGAAGATGCTACAATCTTGTGCAATGTAGCAGTGCTTTAAACCTATTTTTCTAACCAGAGAGTCTGTTTTTCATAGCCTGGTTATCTAGCCAAAATGGACCTTTCCTTATCCAAACAGGTCTCTGCAGGTAAAAGAATTTGAATTTATTTACAATGAAGAAACCTTTCAAAAAGTCAGAAAAAAAAAAAAAAAGAAAAAAAAAAAAAGGAAAGCTAAAGTGCTGAGACTAAGCCACTAAGCCAACAGACAAATCAAAGCGAGTGCAGGGAAGCCAGTAGGAAAGAAAGGTCAGACAAGCTTCTGTTTCTTGATGGAGAGGGAAAGCTGGGATGGCTGTGAAGAGCAGCAACACTGGGGTGGTTGACAGACTCCCTAACCTGCCAGCGCTGCATGTTGCTAGCATCTTTCTTTTAAATCCACTTTAGATCTTTGGTTCTTGTCTTCTGTTAGGAACCCACCAAATTACTTTTAAGAGATGAGATTTCTAAATTATGGCTCACAGAATGATACCTCCTTGCCATTTCCTTGTCACAGACAGGATGAATGAATTGGGAATCACACAACTTCTGCTACTTCTTGTGGGTGTCACTCTGCTTTGCTGTCCCTTTGTTCTCCTCTTCTTGCTCATCTCGTTAGTGGTGAACTCAAGCTTTCCAAACCAAAATGCCTTCAAGAGCAAACGTGCTCCCCATGCACCATGTCCCTGAAACGAAGGCACACCTTCACCTTCCACCTCTCTCTGAGCCACCAGACCCATCTGCTCTCTATGCACTTGAGGATATCACAGGAGACAACCTCTTCAGTGTCACTTATTGAGGCCGTCATCTGCTGACACAGATGGCAGTGTGATACAAGCACTATTTAAGTCTTCCTGAGGTTACTACTACTGACGCTTGTAACACCAGACAGATTTCCTCCAGGAAGCTAAGAACTGGCACATACTTTGCACTCCAGGAGGTACACTAAGAGTTAATATGCCACCAGCCTGGCATAAGCTGTGGCTCTAATTCACTTTTCTGATGTGGTTAGTAGGACGTAATTCCAGCCAGGGAACAGAGCTAGTAACGTCCATGGAGAACAGAGTACGAGCTTAGTATTTCAAGCCAAAATTTTAGGAGACAAACGATCACTCTTTAAGGCACCCACTTGATTGCAATGAGATCCGTTTCCATTTGTAGATCTAACCAAGCTGTTTACAGCTAAGTCTTCACAACACCTGGATCTATGAACCAACAGTGTCTGGGAAATACTAGCATTTGTGTCAGAACTACATAACACCAGAGACATGCCTTGTGGCCACAGTCAAGGATGGGGAGATCTAAGCTCCATCACAATAATCCTGACATTATCATCATGCCGTCTAGCATTACCCCTACGGGGAAGACGTAATAAAGTCACCATTGACAGAGGATGAAGAAGATTTGTCATGCTGAGCAGGTGCTATAAAGTTCTTTATTGCCACTTGTTGGAGAAGTGCAACCTAAGTCGCTCTTGACATTGATAGAGTCCTTCTGAGTTGGAGATATTTATCCATGGGGAATAAATCAGGATGTGTTTTACTGAAGAGCCAGGCTATGCTCTCAGAGCACAAAGAAACTGAATGCTCCCAGGGTTCCGCTCACATCAGTTCAAAAATACCTCAGTGTCCAGGCAAGGGCCACTACAGGGGCAACCAGGAACACGGTTGGGATGTCCCCAAACCCAGAGTGCTCAGAAGCAGATCTTCTCCCTCAAGGCCACAGTAGGGAGACACGGGCAGAGCAGATCAAGGACTGGAGCACTCTAGTTTACACTAGAGCAGCTCTCTGCTCTTTGCTGCACCATTATTTACAGCTAATGCAAAGCATCCAGCAGTCTTCCTGGGCCAGAACAGGACAGTTGCTTCTTTGCATCAGAGCTCAGGGAGAACCTGTCTCTCTGAGCCAGGTAGTCCCATCAAGGGTGGCCGGTCCAACAGAGTCTGGTTAGTCCCATTCAGCCAGGCTTATCCTACACAGATACAATGCAATCACAGCTCTTTGGACCCAGCTACTTTATAAACAAATTAATTGCTGTAGAAGATGGTTTTACTTCAGAGAACTATCAGCCAAGTTACCCACTGTATAGCTTACCAAAATAGGTAAGACTAGGATCAGGCCCAGAGCGACTCCATCCTCCTCCTCCATCCCCTTCTTCACTCCTTTTGGGCCCCACATCAAACGTGCTGAAAGGCAGCAAGTGGCAAATGCAGAAGTGCTGAATTGAAGCTTGAAAAAATGACAAAGGATAATTATTGCCATCCAGGAGAGGAGGATTAATATATCAGCCCAGTGTGAGACTCATATTTTGGGCAATGTGTTTTCATACAGGCTAGTAGCTGTATCAATTTCCTCAGCTATACACAGAAAAACAGCACTGAAAAAAAAGGAGGAAAAAAGGAAGGAAAATAAAGACTCAGAGGGTATTAATTATTAAATTAATGTGCAGCAAGATACCAGTGGCAAGAAGAATCTGATTCTCAGGGTGTGTTAATCAAAAACACTGAGCTGATTTAAAGGATCTGCTGTGTATTTTCTTCTTTCTAAACTGCCACTACTCAGACCACTGGGAAAGGCAAGGGACTGAATCCAGTAGTTTGTTAATAGAAGGATGAGAAAAAAAAGGTCTGTTAAAGGCTGGATGGTGTGCTGCTCCTCAGCTTAAGTGACTGGTGATGGATGGGCTGGTTGCTCAGCATTAGGCAAGGTGTAGCGGGCCCTCAGTTACATCTATTAAAGCAATCCATTTTCCCAGGCTCATCTGGCACTCACTCTTTGTCACCACACTTGTTACCTTTTCCTGGTGGTAAATGCTGGGGAACTTCAAGGCGTTTGAACAATCGGAAACGACAAATCCCTACTAAGAAGAAAGTGTAAAACAGCAGGAGAAACATGTTGGCTTCATCCAGAGTGAACATTAAATACACTTCACATTTGTCTAAGGAGACAGTTAATGGGAAAACGGGCTCTTTAATTGAACAGGCTGAGAGTTTCACGCAGCTGCATATAACAAATGCTCTGGAAAAAGCCATTTGTCTGCATGGGGATCCTAGCCTGGGTGAGGTGGGAAGGAGCTTTTCTTCCAGAGAATTAACAGCAAATATAAGTGGCTGGTGAGGAGAATTCAGCGCTATTCTTTTCCCAGCACAGCTCTATTTAAAGGAGCATAAAGGGGCCTTGGATCAGGCATTCAGCCAAAAACTGGCCTAAGGCAACATAAAAGTGGGTTATTTTTGTTGTGTTTTACAGCTGTCTTGAAGCCTGGGGCATGCCAAGTGGCGTATTCAGCCTGTTTAGGTCATCAGAGCCCGCCGCAGAATGTTGTTTTTTTCACACCAAATGACTCACCGACAACCCTCTTCTCAAGCAACCTGCTGTATCACTTCTGACAGTGCTGCACATTCTGCTACACCTTCTGCCAAACTCTATGCACTTGGCAAGAATCACTTCATTTGACCTCACAAACCCACTAATGGAGGGCTTGGCATCACACTGCCTTTATCCCGATCCCCAAGACAGGGACATGAGCCACCAGAATGGACGGCATGTGCCAGCAGTGCTGCACTGGCTCCCGTGATGGTACCTGCAGCTGGCACTCACACTCATTAGGAAACTCCAAAGCCAAAGTCATCCTTCAGCAGCAGTCCAGGAGCAGCTGAAATGGCTCTGAAGTCGGAGCAGGGACACCTGCAAGGAAGGGATGCCAGGGTGCATGCAGGCAGCCACTCCAAATCATTTGTTTTCAGAGTGGATTTTGCCTGAACATGAGCGGAAACAAACCAAATCATACCTGCACATTCCAGCTAATTCTTGATAGGTTCCAGGAGGCATCATCACATTAATTAAATATGTTAAAATAAAATTTGGGGACTTTCCCACTATGAGGCTGCCAGCAAGACCAAAAGATCTTGAACAAAACTCTGACTTGGCAAACCAAAATATATATTCATACAAAGGAGCTCTGATCTTACGGCACACATTAAACATGTATCCGGGTCCTTTTGTATTGGTCTTTTTAGAGCATTCCTAAACTGCATGGTCAATTCCAGCCACAAGTCCAGAGGACCCATCTTCCTAGTCTTCCCTATAGGAGGGCGTGCTAGAAGGAGGAAGTCACCTAGATGAGAAGTTCATTGCATTAAACTCACTGGTATGAGAAAAGAGACTCTAGCTAGAGGTTACTCTAGCTCCATGGTCTACAGGTAGAAACCAATTAAGCTTATAGGTAATTATCTGTACTTCTTTTAGTTTGAATCAAGGATAAAATAAGTAAGACTCTAGGCATAAGAGTTAAATAAGTGTGTTCTGGTTCTTCTTTAACATGGGCATATTGTTCCCATCAAGAGAGGAAGAAGAACAATTAGCTTTATAGAGTGTTACTGAGTTGAGTGTGCTATATAATAAGGATTTTTATGTCAAATCTCCATGTAAGACTCTAGCGAAGTGAGACTGGATTTTCCAAAGTATTTGCAATGCTAATGCTTGTCAGCTTCAAATATCTGGTGATATTTTATGACAGGAAGAGATACCTGTACAGTGCTAACCAAAGGAAGAAGAGTTATTAAATAGGGTACAAGGTCCACAGCAAATGAGTCATTTACAAATGCATATGTAATGTAAATGGTTCAAAGATTTAAAAAATATATGTTTTTGGAGAGTTTTCGTGAGCATGCTTTTTTCCCCTGAGAAGACATCACAGTTCTCTCTTACTCATTTCTACTAAGTCAGAGGTGTTGCAAGTTTGATAATGAGCTCTCAGGATTTTCCTGTTAGAAGATGTGATATTAGTAATTAAAAGTACTAAATGTATGTCTTGTAGCTTTTGCTGTTCAAGGAATAAAATACTTCCTTAATAGCCACTCTCAGACATCTTGGAGGGATGGACCTCATTGAAGAATTGATATTTAAATATCTTCTCTTTATCCAAAAATTATACTCCACCGCTATTAAATCCACAGGAGTCACTAATGATCTAAAGTGACTATTTTCTGATTTCCGGTGGTCTATGCAACATGATGGAGAGCGCTAATCCAGTAACTATCAGGCAAGTGTCCACACAGTTCAGTCTACAGCAGTCTCTAGGGGGTGTAATGATGTCTGCATCCCTGGGAAGAAGCGGATAAGGGAAGCTCCAACCTGCTACTCTTGCTGTATATAATTTGCAAACACAGAGATGGCCCAGGAATTTTCCAATAGGCCATTTCTTGAGTGAGAAAAGGGCAATTATTCAACAGAAGTCCAGATTCCTCTGTAAGAAAGCAGCTCAACAGCTGTATTTACCAGGGCTTGCAGGTTTCAATCTCCCTGGCCAATCATGCCACAGCATTAACCAGATTAATCAGAACGCCACAGGAGATCAAACTCACCTCTCTGGGTCGGGACTCCCACAAATCCCAGCTGTTGGAGACAGCACATCCAGGAGACTGCCCTGGAGCTGGATCAAGCTGAGTTTGTACATACCTGCTAAACTTGAATCCCTGGGTTCACCTCCCCAGTCACCTCCTCTCTTTCCCTCACAACATCCTGGGCTTCAGGAAGTCTGTAGAACCACCAGAAAAAAAAAAAGTTTAGAAAGGTCAAAAATAAATGTCTTTTTTTTTTTTTTTTTTTTTAACATCTGTAAAACAACCAACCAAAAGGCTTCTCTCACACTTCAAGACAGAAGCTTCCATTCAGTTCTGTAATACTGACATCTTTTGTGCTCTGTCAGAAGGCAAAACCCCATCTCAACAGAGTTTAATCTCACCAGACTTCACCTGACAAAATTTCACGAATGCTAATTTCCATGAATCAATCCAAATCTCACTGAAATCAGGGAACACTTTGTATTTTTCCTTAAATTACTAGAAAGAAGCCAAACATCTTTGCAGTGGAATGGAACTTCCCTTCCACTTCTTACTTCTCTGTTGTCGTTCCATGCACAGAATTGAAGTCAGTCAGAAGGCATTAATTATTTGTTTTATGTATTCTCTAATCCCTTACTTACCTTAGTAGGAGATGGTATTTAAATAGCATTTTCTACAGCACTGTTATCCCAAATGCACTGTAAAGCAATTTGGTGTGCCCTGTTTCCAGGGGCACTCTGAGAAACAATTTATGACTCCATGCTACTGATTAGTACAGTGGGTCTGCTCATGCTTTACCAAACTAAAGTCAGCAGCTAAAAAAGAAGAAAAATAAAGTGAACTCAGACCTACAGACATCCACAGCTGGTCGCATTCACAGATCTGGAGATTCATGAACCAGTGAATGCTCCCAATTTGCCAAGCAGATGAATTTGAACGAGTGTGCAAAATTTCACCCCATAAACCAGGTAATGGGAGCCAGTTATTGTGGTTCATACAGTAAATGCCCCCAATTTGCTGCAACATGAAAATAGCTCAAACCTTTCACTGCATAGAGTTATATGAATTCCAGTCATCAGTGCTGTAAAAATTTTGCCCATATGCAGCTGCCTTACTGTTTTCTACCAGTAACTCTAATAGTCAATTTTGCTTGTCTTTTTGAATTACTAAAATTTATATATGTTATTTAATGAAAGCATCAGGAAGCCCTCCTCCAGTGCTTACCTCTGCTGTCCACTGCCTATATTGCCCAGATACAATGAGCACTGAGATACCAAGCTGCAAATGAAAACACACATGATGGTGCTCGACATTTCTGTTTCTTTGCAGGAGGGTGACATTTTTCTCTCATGGAATGTAAATTTAGAAAACTAGGTTCTTCAGGAATCCTTTGCCACTATGTGAAGGAACAGCGCAGGTAGTTTTGAATGTAATAAGTAATTTTGGGGGCTTTCCTCTAATCTTGGCTGCAAAAAGCATTTCCAATTCCTGCCTCAAGCCACTGGGTAAGAAGACAAAATCATGTAAAGACTTTTAATCTTCAAGAACATGGGCTTTTCAGATAAGTCTAGCACACAGACACCTTAGAATATCTCCAGGAAAGGAGAAGCATTGAAAGGAAAATAATGATATTTCTCTTTACTTTTACTTGCAGCTTTCAGTGGTTTGGGACACAGCTGAGACTGGAGGGTTGCTTTGGCCTGCCTCACGTTAGGGGCTTGCTGCCTGCAAAAATGTGGTAACACCAAATCTTCAATTATAGGGGAAAAATGATCTTTGAGATTGCTGTTGAAAATGATATTCAGTGTTGTAAGAATGACAGGGATTGTTTATGGATGGACAAATGGGGGCCTCGCTATGAGCAGAACTTCACCTCCCTCATGATTCACGGAGCAATCCTGGCTCACTGCGTTTTACCATTAAAAACTGGCTGGATTCAGGCAGTTGTGGTACAGAAGAAATAGAAAGTAAGAGAGAGAAGACAAAAATAAATCCATACAAGTGCATCTCAGTCCTGCTCTTAGCTTTATTTGCTCTGTCTTCAATATGTTTCACCCGACAGCCCTGACAAGATGACACTGACTCAAGTTCATGTTTCACCATGCATCCCTGCTATGAAAAATGGAAGGAAAGAGATAAATATTAGTGAGTGGAAGGCAAAGGCAGAGGCAGAGACGAGGGGAGAGCATAAGAGCTTGACAAAGTGGGAAGCAAAAATGGAAGAAACAAAAATTTCTCTATGGCTGGCAGCAGACTTCCAGAACAGAATTTCCCCTTCCTTATCAGTTATGTCTACACTGTGTTTTAGAAAGCCTTAACTCACTGACTACTGATACAGTTTAGCATGCAAGCACCCTGAAGGTCGGACTGAGGGTGCCCCAAAAAAATCCATGAGCGAATAGCATGTTTGAGAGAGCTCCTTGAGAGTGGACAGGTTACATAGACCTCGCTTGGCCCAGCACTTCAGCATGCACCTCCTGCCACAGCAGCGACATCCAAAGCAGACAAGATCACCTGAAGCGATCACCACGCTGTGCCTGAACTGTCTTTTCATATTGCTGCTGCGCCTGAAGAATCACAATCTTTTTTATTTTCTAGAGAGTGCCATATACCTTTTCAGTGATTTGGGAAGGGGAAGGGGAAGGGGAAGGGGGGAAACCAACTTATTTTGAATGACATATTGCATTTGATATGGTGTGAAACATTTCATTTTGAGGATACAAAAGAATCACTGTTTTCAGTAGAATGAACAAATAAACAAACCAAAAAAACCTGAAAAGTGAAAATAGGTTTCTAGGCCAGACAAAAGAAAGTTTCTCAGCATGACAAGCATGATGACATTCACCATCCAGGCTATGTTTTTTACCACAGCTTCTCAGGAATTTTACCAAAGTCTGTCCAGCAGAAAGAAGAAGAGTCTCTCTCTGCACAGAAGGACAGGAGCAGCCCACTTCAGCGTGTCCCAAAGACATAAGGAGAGCGATAAGAAATACAGGAAAAGCCTGAGAAGTCTGAGAAAAATTAACAGCATGATAGACTGGTGATTTTGAAGCTAGTCTCCTGCTTCTGAAAAGCCTCTCTCATGATGTCTGTGTGTTCACCTGTGCATTAACAGCCTATTAATCCCTTAGAAAGGACTGAAATTAGACCCTGAGTTGAATTTTCCAAAGAGCCCTGCACATTAGCTGCACAGAGAATACCTTTTGCAAAGCTATTTTCAGCTGGAGATATTGACTATTATAATTTACTTTCAAATTCTTGGTATTTTATATCTATACTAACAATAACAAAAAACTCCCAACCTACCTACATTCACCTCCTCTGTAGACTCAACCTCATTACAACATTGTTACAAGACTAATTAACCAGGAATCCACTTTAATTGGTGAAATATAAGGTTATATAAGAGGATCTCTGTCCTAGGCTGAATGTTTAGTCAATACATTTTCTCACACTCAAAGTCTTAGTCTTTTCTAATATCCACAGACATTATAAATTGGTAGGACTTTCTTAAATATCAGCCCTACAGTAAGATAATTCTAAAAGGAGAACGTGTTTCCTTTCCGAGCAAGCTGCTTCCTTTGTGACAGCAGGGACATTTTCACGATTATCCATAATTTGCAGCAAACTTATCATTTTCACAAAAACTCAGCAGGAATATAAATGTGCACAGGGCACAAATATAGATGCATCATTATTCAAAATGTTCCTGCTTGCGTTTCTCATATACCCTCCTGGTTCTATTTCCAAAACTTGCTATTTGTTTTCTTCCTCGCCTGCTTCTTCGGGCTATTTCAACAGGCCATGCCAGTTTGAACCAGAACCTCAAAACCAACTACAAAATGTAACTAATTTTGGAAGACAAACTCAAAAAAAAAAAAAAAAAAGAGAGAAAAGAAAACTATGGAGAGAGATGAAAGTTCAAACCATTGATGAAAACACATTTTGTTCCTTATTTTATGAAAATAATTTGCAACGTCACTGATTTGAATGAGTTGGATATTCAGAGAATACAAGCTTGTTTCAAAGGCATTTCAGTGCCTGCTGGTTCTTTGTTAAAATTCTGGAAAAGTGGAAGTACAAGCAAACGTTGCTGGGGAGATAAGTGCGGAGAGCACAGGCTTCTTTATCCCACCTGAAAGAAAATCACACTTGTTTCTCCCATGTCCTTCACTGTCTGTTGCTTCACTGGTCTGTTGTCCTTCACAAATCTTGTTTTTCCTAGTGCTCCTGGTTTGATTGACCATTCCAACATTTCTGTTTAATAGGAAAGGCAACTACGTCTAGAAGCAACAGCTTGTGCTAGCAATGCTTGCCTCCTGCTGCTGTCCCATATCCCAGTCAAGCCTTTAGGAAATCATTTCTCTGTGATTTTGATTTCTTTGTGAATATGAGTGGGAAAGTCAGTTATTCTTATCTGTACAGATCCTAGTAACTTCAGAAGATGATTGGAAGAGTTAGATATTGATGGTTCAAAACCAGATTAACTCCATTTATTTCTCTGTACTCATTGCAGGGAGGAATTTGGTTCCATGTTAAGATTTTGGTTCTATGTTAAGACTTTCCCATGTTAAGATCACGTAATATGCTATTAGCACTTTAACAAACTAGCTCATAGCTGTGGTTTAAAAATCCACTTTACAAGAAATTAAATCCACGTGCCTCCTAGATATCATTTCTGCACACTCACTGCTTATCTTCAGAGTTAGGGCTGGATATTCAAAAGCGAAGCACCAAGTACTCCAGGAGGTATTGCTGCTTCTGCTGGAAGGTCTAAGCTGAGACTAAACAAGGGCCCCTCATTTCCACAGATCTTGAGCTTTCTGTTTCAGTGAGACACTTGTTGGCTTCATCTCTTGCCTGCAGCTTTCCAGGCACCTAGCACAAGCTAGCACTGGGACTTACCCAAACCAGTCAGTCTAGTTCCAGTCCAGTACTTTGGTCACTCATTTTTAATAAAATCCCAAAGGCAAAAAAAAAGGAGAGAGGTGTTTGCTCAGGGACAGCTTTTTCCATGGCTCTCATCACCACGGTAACTAAGCAATTCAAGAATGTTAATGGAATTAGCTTTGCAAAGGAGGGAGCGAAGCGTCACCAGCTTACAACACCGGGCAAGTGCAAATGCATAAAAACTGCAGTGAGCATTGCCAGGGTTACAGCTCCTGCCAGTGCATCCCAGGGCTCTGGGAGCTGCATGCTCCCTTGCTGGGAAGCTCCCCAGGCCAGGCAGCACAGAGCAAAGCCTCTGGCTTGGCTGCCTTCCTACTCCCATTTGCCCTTAAAGAGCGCTGTCCTCCATCTCAATCATCCATCCTCATATCCAGCCCCCTAAAGGGGTTTGGAACCACACCCTTAGGAATAGGAACCTGAAGAGCAACACTAGCCAGTTCACTATAAAATACACTGAATTTTCTACAGTCTAACCCTTCTTACCATATAAACGACAGTGAAGAAGGACAATCATCTCAGAAGAAAAAGATACGGAGAGATGTGTGCAAACAAACCCATTCCTTTTCTGAGATTTCAGTCTGCCATTCTGCATTTGAGATGGTTGGAGGGAGTCAAAAGCTTTCTGCAAGGGGACCACAGATCCTGACCAGGAGGCACTAACTTTGCACTACTAAAACCAAGCTTTAGAAAAGTTCTTCCTTTAAAAGACGGAAAGAGAGAAATGTTTAATTGGAGTGCTTTCAGTTGCAGAGAAAAGGCAGAAATGGAGAATACAAAAGAAGAGAAAGCCAGCGCTTAAATAACGTGCAAAATATGTCATGGCACAAAGGGCCCCAAATTCCATAACAGCTTTCAGACTTTGTTGCAGCCAGACTCACCACTTTTCAATAAAGGGTTGGCTATGCAATAGCTGCCAGACAAGTTATGGGAGTGCTAGGGCCTGAACACGTTTTTTTTTTCCATCTTTGACCAGGCGAGGAAACAAGGTCCAGCCATGAAGGTGACTAGGACACTCTGGTACCTCTCACACCAGCTAGTCGAGCTGCCTCCCGGTGGCACCTTTCATTCTGAGAGCATTTCTAGTCCAGCTGTCCAACTGTGTCCAACACAATTGTCCTACAATTTCTACTCCAACATATGGTTATCATACCAGGGGCTTGCATTTGATTTCCTAAATCTAGCATCTCTAGCTCCATTTCTACAGGCACAGTGGGTAAAACAGAGGTTAGACACATCTTTAAGCCACCTAGGAGCTACCATATCAACTACACATCCTCTGGAAAGGTGCAGCGAGTGCCAGCCTGCCTTCCTCCTACCCTGCCCTCAGAAGCAGTTATTGACCAGACTCAACAGAAAGGTGAGGACACCACCTGCAATCCCACTTGCTGCTCATCCAGACTGCAGACACTTGCATTAAAGCATCCCCTGCAGTTCAACTACGAAAGGCTAATAGCTTTCGGGAATTAGCTATGGGACTCATTTCAAAGGTGAATCTTACATCAGGGGTGTGTTCAGAGCAGCTGGACTATGATCTCCACTGAAAGATTTAAGTATCAATTACTTTACAAAGGGACTATATACAGAGCTGCTCGCTGACAAAGAATGAACCGGCAAGCAAACTGCTGCACAACCTAGAGTGGAACCTGCTCATGCAAAATTGCCCAGTTTAGTAACTTCCCAGATATATTGCTCTGCAGAGCATTAGAATAACGTTTCTCGCACTGGAAAGACCTGATGAGCAGCCATGTGTGAGCAGGCATCCCCTGAGCTCCACAGCAGACTCTGACTACACAGGCACAGGGAGTTGGACCAGAGTGCAAGGGACTCACTAGACCCGGAAAGAACTTAAGTACTTAATAGGGAGTAATTTAGGTGCACTCTGTGCAGCAATACTTTATTTTAAGCAGCTTGAATTCTAACTTATAATCAAAGCCCCCCAAAAGTCAAGTAATCTCCGTGAGTGCCATGGAGACAATAAGGAATGAACAGCTGTGCCGAATTACCCTCTGTAGAAGCACATTACAGGAAAAGCGATGAGCGCTTTAGCTTCAACAAGGTGACATTAGTATAATAGGAATCTCTTCGGTTACATTAACAAATTACAGTAATGGTGCTTGGCATTGCTTTACATAAAATTCATTTAATGGATTTATATATCAATAAATAATAATAAGCATCTTCAAGCATTAGTGGACACATCCCACTATTGAAAAGTGATATTAGCTGCCTCCTGCGATCCTAATAATATCAAAATATACAGCAGAAAATTCTGCTGCTAAAGCAGCCAGTCTTGTGCTTACTCTTTATTTGAGGTGATGATTTCTTTCTTTGCTTTAGAATAAAGATTTCTTCCAAATTTTCCACTTTCCTCAATTTATCATGTTTTCTCTACCAAGCATTTGAAAAAGCTAACTTCGGTCCAGAAGGAGTCTCTCTAGGTCTTTCGTTATGATCAATACAGAGAAGTGAGTAATTAAAGCAGCAATATTAACTGGATGTTCTGACTCATCTTCCAATGCAACCCACACCTTTCAGGCTCCCAATATGAAAGATAACCATTAGGACAAGTCTCCCAGGTCTTGTACTAAAGAACGGCATAGTGCCAGCTGTGACGAATCCTCTTTGCTTGCAGAAGAGAGACAGCCTATAGATGGAGAAAGGACATGTTGTCCAGCAATGAGGACCACCAGGAGGAAGCACTGAAGACTTGAATCCTTATCCCTGAAGATGAAGTGATGAATCTCAGTCTCTGCTGGAAACCTGTTCTCATCCCACCTTCCCAACTGTTTGAGATGATGCACCTGAGAAGAGTGACAGTTCCTGTTCTCCTCGAGGACAAACATGTTTAACTCTATCATGCAGCTGCGTTCAGGAGTGACTCTTCTGACAATGATGCCAAGTATGATGCTGCTTTTGATGTCACCAGCTTACTTCACTGTACACCAGTTGTACAATGAGAGGGGACACCTTTCCAGCTGAAAAGAAGCTTTCCAGCTGAAAAGAAGACTTTTCAGCAATGGGCTGCATTACCTTCATGAAGCAAACAAAATCCAATAATTCTGCCAGTTACCTTTTCTGGTCTCTTTATCAGTCCCTTAAAACAGACTTCAGCACTCTGGATTTTTTTTTTTTTTTTTTTTTTTTTTTTTTTTTTTTTTTTTTTTTTGGTAAGCCTATCTTCAGCCCTATTTAAATTTGTTTGGTCTTTTGCCTTGTGGCAGCACCTAAGAACTTGTTCTGCAAAGAGGGGGTTGATTTTATGGGAGCTGTATGGGCAGACACCTTGGATTATTTCAGTGTTCATTAATTTGCTTCCTTCCAGGCAAGAAAAGGCTATAATAATGTGATAAAACGAGGGAAGTGGTGACATTTAATATCGTGAAAGACCATGGAGAGGGGCTTGGTGTTTTTAAGTGTCACCAGCACACTTTTCGGAGCCAGCCCAGCCCTGGGAATCAGAACACTGAAAAAACTTAATCCTTGCCTGATAAAGGCATCACCAGAAATAATTCACTCCTCGTCTTACTGCATATAGACTAATTTGGGAGCTCATTATTTATTTGGCAAGTATTTAGCATAACAAATCAATTTCCAGTGACACTGAAGATGAGGTGATTTATACTGAAAGTCAAAAGGAGATGAAAACAGAAGATTAAACTTTGTTGTGTTATAAGCAGATTGTTTTGGTTCCTGTGTGCAATCCAGTGTCTGCAGCAAGAAGGACAGGGGGGAGCTGTGTCTCTCTCTGTGCTGCCAAACTGCTTCACCACCTGTGACCACTCTTGGGCTCATCTCTAGAGCAGAGGCCGTAAGTCCGTTTTGTTCTCCACAATGGACACAGCTGGACACAGCCGGACACGGACACAGCAAGGAGTAACATATAGGTGAGCTCCACTTCCATGTAAGAGGAATATTCTCCTGACTTTTCCTCAGGAATCCTCTCTTTTCACCCATCTGAAAATCACCCATCTGAATGAAGATGACACAACCTGCAGGAAGATGATCGTGTTCTCAGAAAAGCACCATTTTACATGTCCTTTCCTGTTTCAAGTTCTTTAAATCAGATGAATGGAAACACAATTTTAGGTGCATAAAATGCTTTACAGAAGTTTTAACTGAATTTGGCTCAGTAATAAAGAAGAAAAGTAATTTCTCAAGTGCAGACCTCTGCAAGATTTCCATTCCACACAGCCATAGCAAAAGAAGGCAAGAGGATGGGTCAAGAGTCTTCCCTGAAAGCAGTAGGAATGCATTCAGTGTATCCTGAATGCTTCTGCTGCCACCAGCACAAGAGTGCATTGGCTTGAAGGAACCACTTTTTTTTTTTTTTTCTCTTTACTCCTTTTTTTTCTTCTCCTCTCTCCTTTTTTTTTTTTTGCCTATTAGCTGCAATTAGACAGAGCTGCAGAAGGATGAGTGCCACTTGGACTTGCATTGTTTTGATAAAATGAGAGAAATGTTCAAAACTTGAGGACAATATTTTCTAGTGGAAATTTCTTCCTTTGCTGTGACGATTTTTTGAATTAAAAAGAACATTCTAAAATAAGACCAAAATGTTTATTTCTAGATAGTTCAGGCCAGATTTGGGGGTGAGTAGAAGCTTTTTAGATGTCAAAGGCAGGTGTTTGAGTTTTAGTCATTGAACAAAAAAGTATTTTTTCTAGTTTTAAGCATATATGGAAATTTGCAATTGCAAGGTGCCCTTTGCCCCAAGAGGCTTACAGAACAATTTTCTTACAGAGCAAAGAGGATCTAACTTCAAGAGCCTCAATAGGGTCCAACACACTCTTTGCACGACATCTTCTGCATTGCCAGAGTTAACAACAATTGAAAATGTTCAACAATCAAAAAGTTTTGTATTGATTTTCTTGTGCTCTTTGTGACTTTGTGGCAGCAACAGAAAACTGCAGGTCTCACTACCTAATGCTTCATCACTAAATAAGTGCAACTTTCTGCAGACCAACGACAGACTGTCCAAATAAGATCTAAGCAGCCAGAAATGAACAAAATAAGCTGAGATGAAGCTATTTTTATGACAACACACTGTTTGGTTCAGGAGGGTCCAACTAAAATAAATAAGAGGACTAAATTAGTCATCAATCTAATTAAGTGGAAGTCCTATATTTGGGAAGGTCTATAATAATTAGAATATATTTTGTGTTAGTTTTCATGTAAAATTCACTTTAAAAGCAAAATGAGCACTGAATTGCATTAGCAATATCTGCATTGTTCTATCAGTAAAATCAAGCAGCATTTTCAATTTTGATGAAACATCCCAGGATATCACAGATGTATCTCATTTTCACAGCTGTATATTATCTCTTGCAAGGTGTCAGAACAATGCACTCTAGGAAAACCAAGACGGAGACAGACAAATGGTCTCACCAAAAGCAGAACGGGTTTTGTTCCCCCATCTCTAAAATGATCTCAGAACTGAGATCTCAACAGGAACCACTCTGAATTTGGATTATTTTGGTTCCTGGGCAGCATGGGTAGGGGGGAGGAACTGGTGTGCATGCACACACAAAACGTGAGTGTTCCTGTCTCCTGCATATTTACGTCTCATCCTTAATTAACAGCCATAAAAGCTCTGCAAACATTTAAACCAGCTTTAAATAACCATGAAAACACAACTGGAATGTCAAGCATCTTCACCTAATTAATACAATTAAAGGATCGGTCTCAGAGCCTGCACAGACACGCACTGCAGCTCCCTCCAGGCTCAGAGCCCGCCGTGCACAAGCACTACCCAGCAATGCAGCACTCCCAGTCTGAGGGGACAGCTCTGCTATGGCAGAAAGCCACTGAATTATTGTGGTGGTGGCTCTCTTGTTTTGCTAGAGAAACTCAGAAAACCTCAAAGTCAGGGACAAACTTCCTTACAGCAGGGCCATCACTTTCAGAGGGCAGCAGCTAAACAAGTAGCAGGGGACAGGGAGCTGTTGTCCCGCTCGGTAAGGATTCAGGGCTGCTGCCCCAGGCTTTCAAAATCCCAAAATCAGGGCTGGAAAAATTAACAGGTTGGCCTGAAACTCAGCTGATTTGTTTTAAAATACAAAGGGAGTTGCCTCCATTTGCCTCCAATGCATTTTGGAGTTGTCTCCAAATTCTGAATCTGTAACATATGCTGGAGACAGACTTAAGATTTTTTCCAGCAATCCCAAGCACAAGAAATATAGCACATTCCTTAAAAAAAAAAGGGGGGGGGGGCGGGGAGAGGAACAGAGATTCTCCCAGTGAGAGCAACTCAGAAACTGAAGCAACATACCACGTACCGTGCACTGGGAGCAAACCATCACCTCCTGCCGAAGCAGTTGACTGACTCTCACACTCCCTCTTCGATCAGCACTCTTTGATTCAGACCACCTGCTAGTCCGGCTTGCCAAGACCATTTCATGTAAGTTTGCTAAACATCTTCTAACAAGAAAAGCTTGTGCTTGTCGCTAACTTGGCTTATGTTCAGACCCAGGGGACAAATGAATCAGCTCTAACTACCTTGGGTAAAATTGATTTGACCCTAAATCTCATTGTTATTCAACTGGATTGCCCAATTCCCCCCAGCCCTGCAGATGAATCCATCACACAAAAGCCCATACAACTTCCAGCAGGCAACAATAAGGTGGCCTACAAATTATTGCTCCAGTGCTGTTATCGCTTGGGATCACTTTGGCATTAAATGAGCCTTTCCAATAATACTTCAGAGAGCCTTGCCTCTGTGTTAAGCCCAGCACTATTTTCTCATGCACTGCGTATATTTGTTTAATCCTCTAAAATCAGAACAGAGACTTCTGTCTTTTCCTTCGCCTTGTCCTTTGTCCCTAGGGCATTGTCCCAGAGTAACATGCCCTAGAGCAGGAACACCAGAAACTCTCCAAAGGCTCTTTGCCCAACCTGCAGCTGAGTTCCAGAAGTTCCCCTTCTTTGCAACCAGCATCCAGTCTTGCTGTTTTCCAGGCCCTATAAATGAGGGATTACTGCTGGAGAGGAGAAATGTGTGGGTGGATAACACTGGGAGACACGCCCAGAAACAACAGCAGCATGATTGAAGAGATTTATCTCCTCTGCTCAGCATTGGTGAGACTCCCCCATCTGGAATACTTTGTCATATTTGGATATCTCTAGCACAAAAAGACATGGACGTACTGCAGCCAGTCCATGGAGGCACCAAGATGATTAGAGGAAGAGCATGGATATAGGAAGGGGAGGTGAGACCAGAGCTTGTTCAGGCTGGAGAAGAAAAGGTAAAGGTGTTAGCTACAACTGCCTAACAGGATGGTGTATAGAAGACAGGTTCTTTCCAGAGGAATGACAAGTGGAATGACAAGAAATAGCAGGAACAGTTTGGAATAAGGAAAACTCCAATTAGATATAAGGAAATTACTTGTTCACCTTGAAGATGATCAGACACTGTGGGATGGATCTCCATGTTTGGAGATATTCAAAACTTGAATCAGAGATCAGCTTGACCTAGTTGACTCTGATTTGAGTGTGTGTTTGGACTAGATACCTCCGGAAGTTTTTAATAACTAAACAACACCTCCACCTTGATGGACTTGTATTCAGGCTTCCAGGGAATGCATCTGATTAACAGCTGCCAGGGTCTCACTGATGGAGAGAACTGACTGGTAACACTGAGCTCTCGATCTGAGCGTCTCCCAGAGTCAGTGTGGGAAGAGTGAGAGCAGGGTTTGGAGTGAGGACCCTGCATCAGCGCATCACACAGTCTGAAGAGCACATCCCATCAAGCAGCATCTTGTCAAAACCTGTTCCAGATATTTCTCACTACTTTGGTGGCCATGCACAATAAGAACCTACACAGGACTGGAGAGAACGTGCTCTGGACTAGAACCAAGAAGGAAAGTTCAGCCATACACTCATTATCATGCGTGCAAGTGATAAATAATCATATCGGATATCAGTAATTAAGAATAACTAATTGTACCTCCTGGTAGATAAGTATGCGTAGTGTCTGGGTCTGATTATGCTTCCCCTTCATGATAATGAGCACATTGCCATTAATGATGTTGCTCCAGGTATGGTCTGAGAGCCTACCCAAAGCAATAGACTGACAGCTGGTTTCCCATATGTTTGCATTCATTTTGGGATAAATCACCTACAAATTTCACTGGAATCAAGTTAGTTATTACATGTGTAATTGACTGCCACCATTGGTGTACTGTACAATCATGTCTGGCCATGATAAGGATGCTGCTCCAAACACCCATGCGAAGAACACGTGGATAAGGCTACACCATTGAGGTTAATGAAGGGAAAAATCAGCACACAGAGGTTTATTTCATTACCTCCTCAGTTGTTTGTGTGATTAATAATGTAAATGACACCTCATTAAGTTTTGAACTGGGAGACGATAGATGCAGAAGTCTAATAATTAATGGGAGGTAACAAGGAGCAATGACATTTCCAAAGGCAGCAGTATTTATCACCATGTATTTGAAGATGAAACATCCTAAGTGCGCAATGTTGTTTTTTAAAAGTCCAAGTGAGTATTTGTGCAATTGTAAAACACATCAGGCTCTTTGGGCTGCTTTTAATCTGTCAGTTCACCTTCAAGAATTTAATGAACTCATCTAGGTTAAAAATGTTTTATTCAAGACAAAGGCTGATATTATCATTTAGGATGTAAATCCTTAACTAATAGAAGCCAAGCTTGATATAAAATAGCAATTAATCCACTTCGAGAGTAACAAAAATTAACAAACTGCTGTTCAAATATTTATAGCAGAAAAGTTCTGCTGCGTGTTCATTAATGCTGTTTTGAAGACTGACTTTGAAAGCACAAAACCTAACTCCACATCAAGCAGCTCGTTCTCCCAAAAGGAGCTGTCTGGCATTTAGCTAAGGCAGAAGCAGCCTCCAGTGAGAGCAACACCCACTTTCAGAGGGGACAAGGGGAGCATTCATCTCTAATCTTTCCAATTTTCCTCTTGCTGCTTGCTATGCTGAATATTTAACCTCTTTTCCGTTATAAATAGTGAGCTGGGGCAGGTGGGGGGAGAGGAATGATTCACAGAGGAGCTGTAATCTGCAGCTGGTAGATACCATGTACACTTGACTGCACTTGCCTGGTCTGATTTAAAAATCAGATACACAATATATCCAGAACAGCTCTCTAACCCTGGTGATACAGTCATTTCTCTCTCCCGAGGTTTCAAGACAGCAAATCTAAGGCAAATAAAGAATATATATTTCTACACAGTGAGTAACTGGTCTGTAGAACCCACTGTCACATCCTGTTTTTGAAGGTGAGGCAGCAGGAGCAAAGGCAGGCAGCAAAAGTATAAATGTATATTAAGGAGTCCACAAGCATTAGAAGGACTAGAAAGGATCCTGCATCTGCCTGTAAGGCAAGTACAGCCAGGGACCAACAAGAAACTGTCTGTATGGAGCAGTTATTCCATTACTGATCACTGCATGGTCTGCAATGATATTTTTCCTCCGGAAACATTTGAGATCCAAAGGGCTTGACTGGACACAGCTTCTTTGATTACTGAGGTGGCCTGGGAAGCCTCACCGCTGCTTTTTGTCAGGCAGCAAAAGCAGTGCATACTTCACTATTAATGGGGAAGAGAAAGGGAGAAGAGTGGGGCACTATCCCCACAATGTCACCCAGTACATCTGGCCACCCTGAACAGCTGGCCCACAAGCCTGAGCTGCCGTGTTCATTCTGTCCCTCAAATTGAACTACAGCAACTCCAGTCTCCAAGGCTTTCAGAAGTCAGGTAGTTCCTCCCACCCCCTTGCACCAACTCTCTGCTGGAGTCAAGTACCCCCAAGAAAAAAAAACAGAGGAAAAAGAAGAAGGTGTGTGCAGACATTTGCAGGTGGCTGCTCACCAATGCATACAGTTATTTTCAACCTGAGCAGTTCTCCCAAGCCAAAGTGAAAATTAAAGTTGGCATTTGCCTCTGTAGGCAGATGTGTTTCATAATGCATGGACAGGATATATTTTATTGATTCTGTTTTTTTGTAGAAGTCTATTTGCATAAGTTTTATACTTTCATGGAGCTGTTTTTCTTCTTCGGTTTATGTTTGTTTGTGTTCTTGCTTTTATTTTCTGTAGGATTTTGCTGCCTGCTGATATGGGGAGTCGAGCAGAGCCCACAGTACTCTGTCGGTGGGATCAATACCTGGAGGATTCTTGAGACAGAAGCAAATGAATCTCTGACTTAAGAAACATGGACATGGGATGAAGGTTGCTCTTACATTTTCTCACAACCTCTAGGTACAATTGCCTTTATGAGGGGGCCAGTTTACACAGTTCCCCTGATACTAATCTAAAACTTGTTTCAGAATATTTATTATTTTACTTAAACCATTTTGAAGCGTCATTTACTTACAGGATTTAACTGCTGAAGGGGAAAAAGTAACCACGGAAATCTCAGTGCTGAATGTTTCCTCTCTGTGCTGACTGATGTGTGACAAAAGGCTATTTCCCAGGACGTTATTCTAGTCTCCCTACTTCCCTGCTGCAAAACTCATCCGTTGTATCTAGGCAGTTAGTGGCACTTGTTGTGTCCATCAAACCTGGAGATGTTCAAGTGCAGAAAGGGAGCAGACAAGAAGCCAACAAGGAGTAATAGCACTGATGGGATCAAGGAGAACCAGCCTGGTAGCCTGTGCACCCTGGGTCTTCTTTTGCCTCCTAGCATTGCCATATGGGCTCTCACACCCACAAATTGACCATACCAGTAAAGCCATTTCCTTCCCCTGCCCCAAGCTTACTCCACTGTGAGGACCTAGAAGGAGAATCCCATTGTGTTTCCCCAGTAAAACAACATGTCGATATGTTTTTCTAGGCAATGTACCATGCCATCCAGGAAAAGACCTTGAAAAAGACCATCCATTAACAGGAACAGCTGGGGACTAGCACTTACTATACATAAAACAGCCTCAGGGCCAGGCTTTTGTGAGCTGAGACTATGTGGCTGCACAATACAACCAACTATTTTTGGAGCAATGTTTTCAGGCCTTTTTTTTTTTTTTTTTTTCCTTGTCTCTCCTTTTCTCCCTGGAAATCTTTGGAACCGTCTCTTAATAGCTCTCAAAAGCAGGGCACATAGCACAGCACTCAGCCAGTCTTTCACTTGTGGTACCATACCATTTCAGAAAGTCCAGTTACTGCAGAGCGAGCACAGAAACCCTCCAGGGCTCCCACCAGGGGTATTTTATACCACATAAGAGAAAAGGGATCGTTCCCTTAAAGAGATGCCCACAGTAAGAACACACAGTGTTTGGGAACTAGAGTAACTCAGAAAAAGGCAAATCTCTGCTTGGGGCTGGCCAGGATTTGAGGAGATGTAAAGTTTATTTCAGATTGAGATGACGTTTTCTGGGTTGTTTTTCAAAGTATTTCTGAAAGACACTTGAGGATATTTCTCAGCAAAATGTATCAAACTCTGGAAACTTATTTTGAGACACGAAACCAAATCTTTTTTTTTTCCCCATTTTTTGTTGTTATTGTCTTTGAATAACTCAAATTTGCAAAACATCCGAATGATGGGAAGGTACTTAAATTTGCAAAGAAAGATTTTGTGCAAAGAGAAAGAAAAAAAAATCTATTTTTTTCTAGCCCTGATGAGATGGAAAAGTATCACTGACAGTTTAACACAAATCCACTTTGTGATATTGAATGACATCATAGAATGAAAACTTATGGGCAAAATGATAAAGAAAAAGCAATATGAAAAAGCATGATAAAATAACAAATACCCAAATTAATACCCAAATAACAAATACCCAAATAACAAATAGCCAAATACCTAGATACCTAAAGAAAGCTAATATAGAAATATATTTTTTCTACATAAATACTTATGTGTCATATAGAAGGAGATTTGAAAATGGAATTGCTGGAACTAGCTCTTTACGAAATACATTATTTACTGCTCAAACTAACTTTTCAATAAAAGTGCTGGATGCCACACACTGACCATTACAGCCACTGTAATACTGCAGATTAAATGGATATAATATTTCTATGCTGATGTGTCACAAATACAACTGCAGGCAGCCTGGAATGAGCAGCACACTGGCAATTCAAAAGCAAAGACAGTAATAAATAAAACTGATCATAATACTAATTAAAACTTCAAACAACTTCATACAGTGAATTTAATGACTCGGGAGCAGACTTCATGGGTGCAATAAGTAGTGAAGTGACAACATGTACAAAAACACACAGTCCCCTGCAGTCCCTCCACAGCATCTTATGCTTTCCCTTGAGGTGCTTGCAGTGGCTAGAAAATATAAAAATTCTTGTGCACGTTTACCTATTTCTATGTGAAGGGGTAGAGAAAAGTCCCTTGTTATCCTAACAGAGTTTAATTCTGTTCTTAATCAGCCAAAAGCAACTTTGCATTTTGTTTCACTAGTGGTGAGATTTTCTGCTACATTTGAAATACTGTGGTTAAATCCAGGCAGCAAAATCAGGTCTAGGCAAAGCAAAACAATATCTTTCCTTCTGATGAAAGCAGCAGATATGCTCCAAACAATAAGCACATTTTCAGGATTGCTTTAAAGCAGAAACCCGTGCACTATTCTATTTGGCATTTCATACTGAATAATGAGGCTCTGAGCAAGTCCAAGATCATTTTCTGAGAGCCAGTGCTGCCTGTCAGCAACCCATTAATTAATCAGAAGTATGTTTTAAAAAATACTAAAAAAACACATTGTTAATCAAATGTTAAGGTCAAGAGACCATTATTTTTCAGGGGCCGAAGCTAAAGCAAAAGATCAAATAAATAGAAATTTGAAGATAAAATTCTGGTTTGAAACGGTAAATTAATATTCAGAACTCAAGGCTTCCAGATAACCTTAGATCAACTCAGGAATAAACAAATTGTGAGAAAAGCTTGTTATTGCATAGGTTCCTATCAGCTACATAGCACAAAATTGTCAGGAAAAAAAGACTTACTTGTTCAGGTATTTTTTTTCTTTTGCTTTTCTTTTATTTTTTTGTTGCCAAGTAGCTCACCGGTGCTATTTTTGAAATTTCCTGTTCTGGCAAGTTCCGTGCTACAACCTGGCTTTTCACAGAGGCTGAGGCTCTGAGGCTCACCCTGATAAAAAAAAGTTGAATTTTATTTGTATGCTTAAATAAGATATTTGCATGTTTAAATAAGAGCTTATCTGAGTATGTACTGCCCCAATAGTCTATACGTGTTTAAGCAGAAATAATATTTTTATAGAAATAAGTGAAAATGTTATTCAATTTAAACACATAATAAACATTATGTTTATTTTTAATAATATTATGTTTATTATGTTTAATAATAAACATTAACTTGAGGTGAAAAAATAAAGAAGCATAAATAATGTAAAGGCATATCTGTAAAATAAGCACAAAGAAAGAAAAAGACATTGACAAACTAAACTTTTCTCTGCATAGTATGGCTAAGTGCAAGTTTCACCAGCTCCTTGGCATTTAACCTTCATTTTACCGTTACCTAGTAACAAAAGTATCCTTATTTCATGAAAAACAGGTGTACATCGAAACAGCCACTTTCCGCAGACACATTTAGCTTGTCTGTCATTCACATGCATATACTATTAATATAGAGACTTAATTTACTGCAAGCACTAGTTGGCAGGTTGAAGTGGAATCGGCCAGCTCGGTCAGGCCTAGCCACCACAGGCCTGGGTTCATGAAAGGCAGGTCCTGCCTGACCAAACTGAGCTCCTTCTGTGACCAGGTGACCTACCTAGTGGATGAGGGATCGGCTGTGGACGTGCTCATACTGAGACTTCAGCAGACACAGTTTGAGACGTTGAGACAGTGGGAGACCTTGACTCAGTCTCCCACTGCATTCTCTTAGAGAAGCTGGCAGCTCCTGGTTTAGACAGATGTCCTCTTTGCTGGGTAGAAAACTGTCTGGATAGCCAGGCCCACAGAGTAGTGGTGAATGGAGTTAAATCCAGACAGTGACCAGTCACAAGCAATGTTCCCCACGGGACAGTGCTTAGGCCAGGCCTCTTTAATATCATTATTATTGACCATCTGGATGAGGGGATTGAGTGCACTGTCAGCAAAATTGCAGATGACACCAAACTGGGAGGAAGAGTTGATCTGCTTGAGGGTAGGTAGGCTCTGCAGAGGGATCTGGACAGGCTGGATCAATGTACTAAAGCCAACTGTATGAGGTTCAACAAGGCCAAGCGCCAGGCCCTGCACTTGGATCACAACAACCCCAAGCAGCCCTACAGGCTTGGGGCAGAATGGCTGGAGAGCTGTGTGACAGAAAAGGATCTGGGGTTGCTGGTTGACAACCAGCTGAACATGAGCCAGCAGTGTGCCCGGGTGGCCAAGAAGGCCAGCGGCATCCTGGCTTGTATCAGGAAGGGTGTAGCCAGCAGGACCAGGGAAGATGAGGGACTGCCTAAGCTCGTTTGCCACAGAAGCTCCATTTCTCCAGTATTCTGCATTACTTACAGAAATCAAACAACATGCAGCCAGACGTTGATGGGTATCGACACACTGTGAACATTGGCTCTACACAAGCCATAGAGCCTTCATGCCCACAAACTGACCTTCGCAGCAAGGCAGCTGCTGAGAGGATGGACTTCCCCAGCCAGTTCACTCCTATCCCAATTGCATCCAGCCAGCTTCATGCTCAATTTGGCATTATTTAAATGACTGCAGGAGAAATAAAATGCTCAAAAATATAAATTTTCATGCACTCATTTGCTAATACACTGTGTGCAGCTGAAAGAAAACACAGAAGTGACAGGCAAGAATTTATTCTATCAATTCAAGTTTCTGGATCACCTTTGCTTATTTTCATTCTCTTTCATTTAATTACTTTATTTCAGTTTCTGCAATAGTCAAGTAGCAGAAACAAAATTCTTAAAGAGGTAGGCTTGTCTTTAATTTAGAACTCTTCCCAGATTCTTCCAATAAACCCATGCCCTTTCCATTAGTCACTGTGGTTTCAGTACCAGTAAAACGGATAGAAAAGTTATATATATTCATTTAATGACCGCAAACACAGATAAGAAATTACACTCCTAACCAGAGAGTGGTGCGCAAGCAATTACTCTGCTTACTACAAAACTACAGTAATTACAGCCATTGAATTACAGAACATCTAGATGCATAACTGGCTTGGAATGGGGTCCCTTCGCCTGTCCCCCTCAGCTTCAGTGTGTGCCATTTACAGGAAAGATTGGACTACTGTTTGGCAGGGGTTTTGAAGACCTAAAGCCTCCTGCAGAGAGAAAAAAAGGACTTCTTCTCATCTGAAATTTCCAGTTCCTCACAAACTGCAGCTTGAAGATATCCCATAGCAGATAAATCTGCTCATCTGCAGAAAGAGATCAACCACATTCTGGTAATGTGGGCCAGGCAAGGATGTTTGCTCCTACTCAGTATCCATTGAGCAGGTGGGAAATGTGTTGGTTTTGCCTGAAGTGTTTCCTATGTTTCGGAGGCTGTTAGCAAACAGAATCCAACCCGAAAGTGTGACAGCACACAGAAAGGCAGGCCAGCTGAATCTGAATGTGCCTGTGAGGATCCTGTCTGCAGGGCAAAAGCTCCCCAGTTAGGGTGTGAAGGTCAGGGCCTCAAAAACAGGCAAAGAGAAGGATAAGAGTCTCCTAGATAACATGGCACGAAGGAAAAAAAAAAAAAAAAAAAAAAAAAAGCTGCCTAAGTGAATCCTGTGATCTGAGAGTATGTTTAATTCTCAGTGTCACACATATTCTTTCAAGAGCTAAAATAAGAAACTATTAGCAAGGCTGTCAAAATTAGCAAAGGGAATGAAGTGTGGAGTGAGGCACGGCTTGTGAGAAAGGCTCGTAGGTGGCAACTTCACGTGCAGAGCAAGGAATGACAGATGCACATCCCTCCAAACGAGGCCTTGCTGCCCTGCAGGACGTAATGCTCTTCAATTAAAAGTAGGAGAATGGTAGGAGGGCAGGAGTACAATCTAGACCAACAACCACCACTGCAGAATTGTAGACTTTGTGTAGTTGAGACTTTAAATTGTTTTGTTCTGATTCAGCAGATGAGGATTGTGGTCCTTTTATGTACTTTTGGGAGTTTTCTCCTTTTAAGAGAAATATTGTTTATAAAGCTGTTTGACTATTGTTTGACAAAAGGGGAAAATTCATTCAATGAGCACAAGAAAAACTGGTTCACATTTGTCAAGGTTTGGGGTGGGTGCATAAGCTGATGTTGTTTTAATGATATATCAAAACCTCATCCATTTTAGTATTGAGCAAATCCTGCAGAAAAAAATCTTAGGAAGCTATTGCACAGTCCAGACTTGTCATCGCTTCCCTCCCACTCCAGATCTGTCCTTCCCTGGGAGCTCCTGGGAACCATGTCACTGCACATATATGTCAGTGTCCTTCCTGGTCAGGAAAATCAGTGGAACAGGTTGTCCTGAGAAGCTGTAGAGTCTTCATCCTTGGAGACATTCAAAACCCAGCTAGACACAGACCTGAGCAGCATACTCTAGCCAGTGAGGTAGTGGGAGGGGGCTAGAAGAGACCTCCAAAGGTTTCTTCTAGGTCGCCTCCATCCTCAATGACTCTGTGGTTATGTGAGAAGAAATCCTCAGTTTAATGAGGTGTCATGTCATAAAAAAAATAAATAAATAAAATAAATAGAAGTGGTGTGTTGGGAAAAGCCTTATTCAAACACAAATACCTCTTTCAGAAAGGGCAGACAGTGGCAAACTCAGCAACTGCTTCTCCACTGCCACACACTCATTCACATCACAAGCCTGAGCACCTTCCTTTGCAGAAACATGATTAGACTGTATATCTGCAAGCATAAAGTGCTGGAATGAACGAGGGGCTTGGGCAAGTGCACAGAACGAATCATTCCTCCAACAAAAGTGACAAATAAGGAAAATTCCACCTCATTTCCAAGATGACTTTTTGGCCTGGCTGTAATAAATTTATAGCAATTGTAATAGCATGAGCATACAAATTATCTTCTGTGGAATTATGAACCTTGGAAGAATTAGGCATTTCACCGCATATATCACTTAGGTTTTATTTTAGGGCACTACATGCAATACAGAACTGCATTTGCAAGACAGCACATACAAATGAAATGAGAGCAACCACATTTTCCAGAGCAATTGACTCAGTGGGAAATGGGACCAGGACCGCAGCTTGGCCTTTACTGATGGCAACTTCAATCTTTCTGCTCTAGGAAAGATTTATGATGAGGTTAAAGACACCTCTTCCCATTCTTACCTTCCCCTCATATAAATTTACAACCCCAAGGACAGCTGTTAAGACTGGTGGGTATAAGAAAGGAGAGTCATATTTCCTTATTGGGAGCTCTCTGGTTTATAGCACCTTGGTTTTATAGTACAGAAGGAAGTTATATACAGTAAGGAGTGGCTATATTCCTAAAGTGAAAATCCCCATAAGCTTCACGAGCAGCTTTATAAACATTCAGAAGTCTCCCGAGAGGAAACAGTAATTGTGTTTAATGATCTCAGAGAAAGAACATGACAGAAACAGAGATGCTGATAGAAAAAGACCCATGATGGACCATTCAGTCTAGCTCAGCCTCAAGGTGACATGTTCTCCTTATCAGGTATCAAACAGTCCAAGCTTGTTTTGATCTGAGACACTATCATGAAACACATACAGACCATCTAGGCTGTAGTGGAAACTTCCATATGGGATTCGGTGCTGTAAGAGTTATAGATACACATTTCAGCAGGAGTCAGCACAAGGGAGGCCATTAAAGAATGAAGGTAATAGAAGTGATGTTGGATATATTTCAGTGGGGATCTACATAAGGTAACTCCTCTTTGCATATTTTTCTGAAAATGCACCTGTTTGCATGGTTATACGATGCCATGATTTAGATATTGTTCTGAAGAGAAGTGCGCTTTCCTTTCATTATAATTGTACTTTATGTAAAAATTCTTCTAAAAAAAGTTAGAATGATTCAATCTAAGCTTTTCTGACTTCTGCTAAATTTGGATTTGGGATGCAATCTAGAATTACTGCCTTAACAAAGCCTGAAAAATGTTGGGACTTTTAAATCAGATGGCAGAAAAGATGAAATTGTGAATAGGATTGCAAACTTAAAACCCAGCAGGGACTGGAGAGAGTCCAGTGAAGGGCTATAAAAATGATGAGGGGACTGAAGTCTCTCCACTGGTAAGAGAGGCTGAGAGAGCTGGGCCTATTTAGCCTGGAGAAGAGAAGGCTGAGAGGATCTTATCAATGTCTACAAGTATCTTAAGGGATAGTGTCAAAAGGATAGGGCCAGACTTTAGACACAAACTGAAACAAAGGAAGCTCCATCTGAATATAAAGAAAAACTTCTGTACCGTGAGGGTGACAGAGCCATCTCCCTGAAGTCAGCCCATACCTCTCTTGTGGGTCCTGAGCAACAGGAGAAGTGGAAGAAAGGTAGAGACTAATAATTTTTGCACTTGTAAGTCCTTGGATGGAAGAGGTGGTAGAATTCCCAAACAAAAAAATAATGAACTGAAAGCATCAAATGACTAAAGAGAAGCACCTGCAAGCAAAGTTACTCTGCAGACTCCCTGGAAGGCTGGCAAGAACCTTGAGCATGCAGCAACCCTACTGAGCTTTCACCTGCTTCTACAGAGGAAGCTACAGCAGAGTTTTTCATCAGCAGTTACTGAGCTTTCTAACCCCAATCTTGGCACATCAATAGGACAGGTTCTCCAGAACTTCCACAATGAACAGGTTCTGAAATTCAGGATAAAACTTCTGATCATAGTTATAGAAAGAGTGACACTAACTAGATATGAGAGACTTGGATTCAATTCCTGCTCTACCTGAAATCATTCTTCCTTCATTCAGTTGAGGTTTCCTTATTTCTTCCAAACCCCTGTGACCTATAGCTTCAAAATACTAGGATAAAACTGTTTTATCTCCCCTGACACCTTGAAAGTATATCCAAAATAAATACTACTCCCAGGGGAAACAGAAAATACAATTCCGAAGAAAGGGCATTTATGGTAAAGGGAAGGACTTGAACACAAATCTCTAGATTTTAGGCACTGGAGTAGCGACTGTTCCAAAATTTCTCATTATTGTAGGCTCCAGTTATTGGAAAACACATTTCATATCAGTTCTACTTCATATGACCCCTCAGTCCACTGATTTACTCTTGTTGCCACTTGGTCATAAGCAAGAGAATGTAGTTCTTTCAGAATGTAGTCTAATTTTTACAGACACTGTGCAAATTCACTGCAAAACTTGGCACTGCCCCGGCAGCCCTTCCCAGAATAAAGTCATCTGAAAAGGAAATATAGATACACCCTAGAGCTGCAAGGATACCTAATTTTCACAACAACCTTTCTGCAGGTGAATGTTCTTACAATATCTTACTTGATTGTTTTGAAGTCCATAAGGATTGGGACACACCTCAGACCTCAACACAACAGAGGTTTTCCTCTGCAGCTGGGCTGACTGATCCTCCGTCAGTGCAAAGACTCTAAGTCAGACCTCTTCATGCAGTTAAACTGCTTTCCTTTTAACTTTCCCATGTTTCAGGTAAAAAAAAAAAAAAAGGAACAGATTTGTAATATTGGAACAGAAAGAGGAAGAAGAAAGGCATAAGATAAAGGGGAAATCTCTGCTATTTGATCTACTGAAATGAAAATGTCTAAGAGCTCTTCCCTAAAGTGCATGAGGATGAAAGGAATGGGAGCACAATTTGGTGTGCTTGTTTGCTTGCCTTTTAAAGTAAAACTGCAAAGAATAGCAAAAAAAGAAAAGTTCCTTTGCTTTATTTTATCTGAGGATAGAATGCAGACGGCAGGGTTCATATTTCCCCCTCATTTATACTCAAGTCCTGTGAAAACATTTTTGGAAAGTAGTTTTCTTAGGAAATACATTTTTAATTAGGTATTATTGCCCTATTTGTGGTAGCTTTTAAAGAACTCGTGTGGCTTTGGAGAAGATGAAGAGGATGCATTCCTGACCCACTCTCCTCTTTTGTGAAGTCTCCTCAGTCAGACAATTCACAGGCCCATCCAACACAAACGAACAAGCTGGCCCAGCTGTGGCCTGCTTGGGAATCCACTGGGAGGAGACACAGGGACCCAAAACCAGGTTTTGCAGAAGGGTAGGAAAGACATGGAGGAGACTGATGAAGGCAATAACAGTGGCATGGCACCGTGGCAGACATCAAGAGCTTATCAAGCTCCCCAGTTCTTGCCTTCAAACCAAAAAATAGTGTCATTTTCCTTCCCCCTAGGCCTGTCTTCCCCTTTCTAGCTCAACAGCTTGCAGGACAGATTTAATCAAACACTGGTATTTAACTAGCTCCATTCACAGGGTCATTGGATGGGCAACACTTTTTTTTTTTTTTTTTTTACCAGCAGAGTGTGTTTTATTTATCATTTCTAAAAGGCCAGGTCAAGTGAAATGCACCGAAGAAAAAGGCGCAGAAAATGTTGAGCTTCCCGGAACACTGAAAGTCCAGACATTTCCAACTATGAGACTTCCTCCTCAGTGATAGTAACATGGTCACATTGATGCATAAACAGATGCTCTGCAATGCATACACTCCATCCAAATACATTTTCTCTACAGGGATATAGGTAAAAAATATTCTTGTGGGAAATATGTCTTTCTCCATCTAAAGATAACATTTTAAATCTCAAAGTCATTTTCTTGGTCGTGCTAAATGGCTTAACACTAAACTAAATATTTAAATTTTTAAAAGAAAACATTTTGTTTCATCATTATCCAGTAGGGAAGAGGGGAAAAAAGAAAGCAACTCCCACCTCCTGCTCCCTAGCTTTCATCTGGAGTATGCCCTTCAACTCAGTTTTACAGTCAGATTGCAAACATGCACTGAAAGCTACAGAACCACAGAAAGAGCTTTCTAGGAGCTATCACGGTCTCCAGTAGTCCCAGAGGATGTAAATGTCAGATTTCTCCAAGGAAGAATGATAAGCTGCAAAAGGAGCAATGGAGGAGGATCAGGCCGAAGACAGCTGAACCATTCCTCTCAGCCTCTGAATCATAAGATATAGGAAGACTGACATCAGATTTTCTTTTTCTCTAAAATCAACCCAAACCTAGAGGTGTTTTAGAAATAACTCATGTAGCAAATTGCTTCCCTTTCCTTTTAGCCTTGCTTGCAAAGTGTTAAGCAAATTGCATCTTTAGGATGTTCTTTTGTTATCACTTGCATTAGAGTTTACAAAGGGATCTTCGCAGAGAGGAGAGATCCTCTCCTCTTTTCCTGGAGGAAAGTACAAAGGAATGGATCATTTAGAAAAAATATAAACTTACAGGACACACATTGCCCTCTATAAAGAAAATGGTAAAATATTAATTCAAAAGAAGAGCAAGGAAGATATGGCCTGTTGTGAAATTCACTTACCCAGAAGTGCGTCTGCGCAGTAGAACACCAATTATTCTCTTCTTTTTTTTTTTTTTTTTTTTTTGAAACATTTTTATGGTATTGTAATTAAGGAGCTTTTAGAGGTAGATGCACATTTTAATTGTCAGGAAAAAAAAAAAAAAAAGATGAAAGGGAACCAAACTGTACTGTGATGGTTGAAATGTCAATGAAATTGGAGGTGGGGGGAAGTAATTATGTTACATTCTTTCAGAGAAGGTGCAATATGAAAAAACAGGACTGAATCTGACAGCATCAACCAGAGAGCTGCACAGAATTACTCAAAGAAATGCTCTGTCCTTTAAGGAACGGCACTCAGCAGCAGTAGATTTCAGTCCAAAAGAGTAGGGGGAAAGGACTGCCCAATACACAGCTGAATTTTGTTAGGCAAATGATACCACTGCAATTTAGTTGCCTGTTTAGGAAAGCAGGTGAGGCACTTTTACACTCATCAGTGCTTTTCACAAGCAACAAATGCTGCTCTGAGAGTGTGCCCAAGAAGAGCATTGCATTTCATCAGTGCAGTGGTACTTCAGTCAATTCTTGTGCATGCTTTTTCCTCTAGTTGCTGCAACTATGCTGATAATTTTTCAAGAGTGACAAAAGAGCACTCATAAGCAGCAGTGTCATCAACAAAACAACCTTAGAAATGTATAAATATTGTGACAATGTCACTTCATGACTCACAAGTTTGGAAGACTTGAATGCATGAGAAGCAATATTGCTTAGGGACTCTTTCATCATTTCCTTCTGCTCTTCCAAATTTAATATTGGCCTTAGAAAATCCAGCCTTCAAGCTTCCATTTGGAAAGACCTAAAAGGCAAAGCTCAAGGAGGGCATGGTGGAGAGGAAGTCATTTTTAGCTCATTTCCCATACCTTCTCTGCTTTCATGATAGCAACCTCTAATGACTGGTATCAGCTCCAGTCGACATAGACTAAGCTGTAAAGAATTTACTGAATATGGACAGTATAACCTAGGACACATGACAAGAGTTGTCTCTCTTCTGAATCTACCCTGCACTTCCAGCTGACTTGTAATATTCTAATACAGATTCTAGTTTATCTCAGGACTGTCTCTGTGAGCAGTGGAGGAATCTATCATTTTTGCCTCTTCTCCCAAACCACAACAGGAAGGCTCCTGGCACTCTTTGTCAAAGTCCCCTGAGTTCTGTCATGGACTCTGGGATTACAGGAAGACAGGAGGAGAGGGACATCAGGACAGGGTAGCTAGCACTTTTAGACTGAGAGACATGCACTGTGGATGCTGGCAGAAACTCCAGAAGGGCTTTAGTTGGGTGGAACACAAGGAGAGCTCAGCTCAGCTCAGCCCCCTCTGAGGCTTTCAGGTAAGAAGATAGTTGGTCTTGCAAGGAAGCATCTGGAGAGGGGTTGTGGGTGAGGGGAACCAGGCAAAAACTCAATCCCCAGCCCATCACCAGTATTCTTAACTAGCCTCACATGGCTGACTACCACTGAGCAGCACTCTTGCTAATGCAAGATGATGGTCCCAGAAGCTCCTAACCCACTTTTTGATGTTTCTCCACTCTTGTACCCTGCAGGCTACATCTCTGCATAGGAGGAAAGGTATTTTACTTAGTTTAATTTTCCTCCAAGACATGGAAAACCCAGAAAAGAAGCCAAGTCAAGCCCTCATTTTACCCCAAATGACACAGTCAGACAAGCTGGAAGCACACAAGCTTTTTGCTTGCCAGAATAGAGTTTAATTTTCCATAAGAAAGTGTCCGGGAAAAGTCTCTGGGAGGATGTAAGGATGAAGAATTTATAAAGTCACATTTTCTTCTGCTGTATGCTTCCCCAGCAACATTTCCTTTGCATCACTCTGTGTCCAGCTCTTCAGTTTTACCAGGAGCTGCAATGCTGAGTTAATATCCCCCAGATGCAGCAGCAAAGACAAGTGCTTGCAGAAGCGTCAGTACAACAAGGTACAGTATGGCAACATTTGATAGTGTAAGTCTGTTCTTGGCTTAAATAGATTTAGTTCTATGGAGAAGTACTGTGCAAAATGGGATTTCTTTTTTTAAAAAAAATATTGTCTTTTGCATTCATAAGCACTTCAAGACACTGTATTCTGTAGCACAGGAACTGGACACCACAGCAAGTGAATTTTGGTGTTCACCTTATGGGGAGACAATTTATGCCCATATCCCTATATGATTACTATAATAAGCATGATTTGCAAATATGTCCCTCCCAAGTGTTTCAAGGAGCTGGATTCTTTGCCAACAAGTACACAAACATCTCAGCTATTAATACACCACTTCTTTTTTAGTTTTATGGTAGCAAGGAGAATTTAGAATTTAGAAAAATCCAAAGGATGACCAACTTGGCCAGTAATAGGACAAGGGGAAATGGGTGCAAGTTGAAACACAGGAAGTTCCAACTCCATATGAGGAAGAACTTCTTTACAGTGAGAGTGACAGAGCATTAGAACAGATTACCCAGAGAAGAAATCCTGCCTGCATGCAACCCTGTGCCATGTGCTCTAAGCATCCCTGATTGAGCAGAGAGGTAGGACTAGATGATCTCTAGAGGTCCTTGTCAACCTCAACCCCTTTCTGTGATTCTATATTAGATTAGGGTCTTGCCCAATTGAGTTTGGAAACCTCCAATGATGGATATCTCACAGCCCCATGGACAACTCCCATTATGGTGCTCCAACACTCAAGAGGATGCATAGTTTCACCCAAGAATCTCTACATAAAAGGATCAGCAGGTAACTAAACAGAACTTGCAAAATACTTGCTTTACAAAAACCTCATGATTAAGGAAGCTTTATCAAAAATTGGGTGTACGAGGAGGATGTCAAATTAATTTCAGATTGTTTCATTTTTTCTGTGTTGAGAAATTCTGCCAGGCCTGACTCCAAAAAGATAAATGATTGATTACTTTACCAATTAATATATTTTAATGTTTAACTTTTTTTACAGAGTTTCATTTTCTTTTAAGATCATTTCATCATCACGGCAGATTTAAGCAGGCACCTAGCCATGGATGGCCTGTGAACATTTTCAAATGAATCCTCTCTTTGCAGGAGCACTGAGCATGCTGTGAGGGTCCACCTTTATTCTGGTATGTCCTCATCTGCCTACTGATCATGGCAGTACCTCTGCAGAGAGAGAAATGCAAACCTCAAAGGCTCAAAGCCAAAAGGCTCTACTGCACTGAGTGATCTCTTCAAAAGATGTAGTGGTTGGCATATAGATGGGGGTCATTTCATGCTACAGTCACACTTGCAGCGTCATACTCAGTGGTAGTCATACTCAGTGGGATTCTTTGGCACTCTTACTGGCTTTATTCTTTTCCTTCCTATAGGTTCCTGCCACCACCAAAGAGAATATTTACAGCCCTAGGTTCTTACCTTCACAAATGTTTATAGCCCTCTGCCCCGTCTGCCCATGCACTCTTCCAGATAACTTGTTGATGGGATACAGACACTCACAGAATGAAGAGGTAATGAAAATCAAGGAGGACAAAGGCACACAGTTTCCCACTCTTCCAACTTCCAAGGGATTTTCAAAGGATCCCTTCAGCATCTGAAGCAATGGCTTGGCTCAGTCTCTGTCAAAGGCTGGCAGACATAACAGGATGGGGGATATTCTGTTGGCAGTGTTTGGAGTGGCCAAAAGCCAACCTCTTATCCTCCAAACTAGCTGCATTGATTGGATAGAGGACTGATAATATTCAGCTGAGGATCAGGATCTCTTAGATTTCACTACAGCTAACAGTAATTCTGTTTGTGGCCATGAGTGGGTGATTTAACCTGTTTTCTTTCAGCTCTGGAAGTTCTAAAAGGAGGAAGAAATTTATTGTCCCCCATTAACTGAGAGGTACCTCCCTCTTTTGTGAAATATTGCAAGAATCTTTGAACATCATCTATCCTTTCATCTTGTGGAGTCAGCTCTATGCAGAACAGGATGCTCTTCTGCTTTGCAGAGACATTTAAATTTACACCTGTCCTGGACCCACTGCAAGTCAATGCCACCTTCTCTGCTATGCTGCAGCTGTAACCCTGCACCAGAGCTACAACTGCTGGAAAAGAGCTGTACAAAGCTTCACTGGGACTACCTGCTGTGCTCAGGATCTGCAATTAAGCTCAAGTCATTTCCTGAGATCACTGCCTGAGCTAAGCACAGGCATCCTGTGCGTCGCCTTACACACTGTCCTAACATGCCTTCATGGCTGGACCATGAGCTTGCCCCATCGCTGTGAACTTATCTGCCCTGTTCTTGTTTTGTCATGCTCAACTCATCGCTCACCTTCCCCTGCAGGGCTCTTCTTGCTCTCCAAGAATTTATAGCTGATGATATTGGAATGTGAGATGCAGAAAAAGTGGGAAATGCAGGACTCTACTTTCTCTTCTCATAAAACAGAAAAAGAGTTGTTTCTGTTATTGCATAGCTTGTTGATAATATTTTACTTCCTGTTCTTCTCTATTACTTTCCAAACCCCATTCAAACCTAAAATTTCACACGCGTTATTGGAAAGGAGCCATTTGCTGGGTGAATTGTGCCTGTGAATTCGCACTTAAGTCTGTCTGTCACTCGGTTGTTGTCCTTCTAACTTGGTAATTAGGATGTGCTATTTCTAAGGCAAGGCAAACTTGGAAAATGTGTGTTCTGCTCACTACAGCGACAGGTGCTGGCACACAATATACTTCTCAGTTGCCAGGACACCTCAGACTATATCCCAACCTCCTTGTTTCTGCAGATAGGAAGACTGAGCCAGTGCTTTGTGCAAATATAACATTAATTTTGCTGACAGGGTAATAATAAGGCCACTAAATCAGTACTAGGACTTTTTACATTACATACACTATTTAAATTACCTGTCATTGTTACAAATTGTAAACCAGATAAATGAGTAGTCAAATGGTAACACACATGACTTGCAATTGAGTCTTCTTAGCCCCAGGAACTGGGGTTATTGAAGAAAATGTGCTGGAAAATAGTGGCAATCCTGGAAATACAGCAATAGGGAGGAATGGGCAAATTCACTCATGCTGAATAAGGGCCATCCTTTCAGAACAGTATTGATAAGTTCAAAGACACAATCATCTGAGCCAAGCTTTATGCTGCATCAGAAGATGGAAATTAGGACATTCTCTTGGAGACTCAACTCTTTGCACCTGGAAGCATGTCCATTATTTATGAAATCCCAGTTTGCTCAACTGCTCCACATCTAAGATGCTCATCCAGAATGCATGTTAGATCTTTACACATGAATCACAAAGACTAATGCAAAGCTAAGTGTGTGCTTTTATCTCAAACCTATCATAGCTTTACTGAAACAATAAATTAAACCACGCTATGGCTCTTGTCATTTTCCACTCTTGGGCTGCACATCAGAACCAAACTATGCAAGACCATGTGAAACGCAAACTAAAAAGGAAGTCACTTAGGATTCATCTTTAAACATTTTTTCAGCTAATATAGAGAAATTAATAAACAGCTTTGAGGCTGGTTTTGGTTGCTACCTTCTCACATCATTACCTGCAGGAAAATCATTGCTGGAAAAGGTGCGATATAAAGAGAGAGGGGTGAAAAAGTCTTTTTCAAATACTTCTTCTATTACAAATTATATATTTGGGTCACTCTCTGCAATGATTTTAATCACTTTAAAAGTATTCAGATAAGTTATACATTTGTATGAAATGTATGACTTGGTCAGCTCAGTGCTAAGACAACATGTATGTATATGAGCACTTGTCCCATATCTGTTGGCCAGGTCAGATCTGATGTTGTCATTTTGTCTTTCTCTGCTCAGTTCTAGACTGGGAGCAGAGTTCCCTGTCTGTTGGTAGATGCCCAGACATGATTTAGACACATCAATCCAGCTGTCTTTTAGGCTATCTCCTACCCCATTCAAGAGAGCAGCAATCTCACCTCATTGCATGCTCCCCTTTCACTACGTACGACCCCTTTCATATAATGTAGTGAAAAGAGTGACCTACTTGGGTGAGGATGCTTTTGGGAGCTGACAGGTCTTTTTCACATCCCACACAATGACTGTGATTTCAACATTCATTTGCTCAGTTTCAAATGTTGAGAGTCAACACAAGGATTCCTTTTAAGCAGCAAGAAGTCTGGAGGGTATAGCTTCTGGGAATGAGAGTTACCTGCAAATGATTTGTGCTGAAAGGAGGCAGATTCAGAGCACATGGAGGAACATATTCTGGGAAGCAGGCACCCACTGGAAATGTGTGACAGACCCAGAAGTTTTCCAGTAAGATCAATGATGAAACATTAGCCTCGGGACTAAAGTGATCTGCTCAAGTACAGATGAGGCACATTTCCCTTTCTCTCCCTTTTCTGCCTTTCCTCCCTCTTTTTTTCCCCTCTTTCCTCACCTTGTTTAACAACCACAATCCAGCTTGTACAGCCTTTCACAGCACCCAGCGTTATTCTGCTCATTTGCTTGTGCAGCATTTCTCAGACTACCCAGCTTTCTCTACACTGCCAGCTGCTCTCCATACATGGAGTAGCATGTTCCACAGAACTGCAGAGTGATTCAGGTCATTACTTATGTGAGCATCATGTTACGCACATTTGCAAGGGGACTACAGACAATTCAGCTGTTGCTGGATTAAAATAAGCAGAGTTGCTAGGTCTGATCATTCTATGTCTTGCTGTGACAGTGGCACACTAAAGAAAAGGTCCAAAAGTGGTTTTGGTTCTGCTCTCAGCAGAATGTTGAAGAAGAGCTAAACTTAGACATCGTTTATCACAGCTTTATGAACCTTCTCGAGCAGCATGAAAGAAATACTTTCCATAGTCAAGGTAGTGTATTTTATTACACTCATCCACAGGCATAACCTTAGGTTAACTCCAGGTTAACGGAACTTATGGTAGTACTGAAAGAATAAAAATTGCCAATGAACAAAAAGAATCCTAAATCTACATTTTTCAGAAGACAGTTAAAGCTATGCAACCTTAGATTTGACCTCAGGAAGGGAGCTGCACAAGCAAAACCCATCTGAACATGAAACCTCTCCAGAGAGGCCAAAATTAAGGGCAGAGCAATGGACTTTCTAGCGCACTTGTCCTCTCCAACATACTAAAGAGCTCTCAATGAGAAGCACATTGCCTTTGTTTTACAGCACAGTGGGAGGCAAAAAGTCTCCACCGAGCAAGTAGCAGATTTCTAGGCACAGCTAAAACGAAATAAATACACCCACTCTTTCTCCAATAGTCTTTCCAGACAGAAAGACTTTTCCTGAGAAATGCTTTAAAGGGTATTTTTAAAATGAACAAATTCTGAGGAGGCATAAATTGCTGCAGGAAGAGACTGGGAGTTTGGAGACACTGGTCTGTTCTCTGCTCTGTTGAGGCAACATGGGGAAGACTTTGATAGCTAAATGCATAAAACCATTCTGCTTCATAAGCTTGCTGTGTCTCTCTCACAAGTAGGTAAAGCGCGTACCTAGTCAGGCACAACATCTGTACCAGAATGCCCAGAGTTGCCATATTTCCTGAAGCAGAATAGAAGCACACAGCAAAGGTGGGGATAAGAAAAGCAGGTTTTGCCCTCATGCTAGGTCATGATAACTGAGATGTGGAGGTGTCTTCCCAACCATTCCTACCCAGCACATTGAATTCTAACACACTCGACTTGCAAGTAATGTCCCCAACCCTGTGTCTTGCTAGGATAAGGGATCACTTGGCTCTACTCTTCAGTCACTTACGTGGAGTAGTGCAGCAATGAAAGGCAGGTCCAGATTCACCTATTCACTCAGCAGGCCAAGCCATACGTGTGAAAAGACATTTCTGACTGGGGATTTCTTCAGAAAATAGTGAGAGGAAAGCAAGGAGAGACAAGAGGTTCTGCCCAGCTCCTAGGTGGTTCCATAAAACAGTTTCAGCTTTGTTCTGATCTCTGGTTTGTGTCCCTGCCCAGGCCACCACACCTCTCCTGTGATGGATAGGAAAATGTTGTTCTCCTAGAGGCAAGCAGGCATTACCCAGAACATCTTCATCCTGCACACCTCGTGAGCACTATGGGACGGAGGAAGAATCCAGTTTTGATATCAAGAATGCTTGGCTAATCTTCAGGGGCTCTGTCATGCTGTTTACACAGCCAAAACCCCCTTACAGACTAGGAAATGCAAGTGGAAAATCTCCTTTCAGTTGAATTTGTTTTTGTATCAGTATCTTCATTCTTTCCCTACCAGTGCAGCCTTCTGCAAGTAGACATTATGCAAGTACAAATTATGATTTCCACATTAGCTTTTTGTTTTATTTCTTTTTTCTTTTCTTTTTTGGTAAGAGGTAAATATGAGCCATTCAGGCCTCTCTACCCAGGATGCCTGTTCTACTAAGCAACTAGTAAACACTTTTTGCTGGGGCAGAGGATCAGGATGTTACAAACACTTGGCCTCCTGGAATCTTGATGAGAACCTAGGCCGGACACCACCCTACTGAAATCAGTGGGAACTGAGCCTTTTAGAAGAGTAGTATTGGTCAAGGTGTGAGGTATATGGGGAGGACCCTTTTAGCATTTCTATTTCTACACACAAAAAATGCAGAAATAAGTAAAGGGGAATGTTTGCCTGAATACAGCCACTTCTAAAGGTTGGTACCATCTACGAGCAGAAGCCAAACCATTACCACAAAGAACAGAACTGTTGGATGTCATCATCCTGTCAGGTGTTTTATTGGTTTTTGTTTTTTAATTTTGCCTGAACTCTCCTCTAGACAGTGGGAATCAGTTTTACTGTTTTCCATACATAACCAATAGAAAATGTGAAACTGCTATGCATATCACCCACATGAGGATTGGTGGGACTGTCACAGGTTAGGCTCACCTTCAAATTACAGAAGACCAATAAAATCATGGTTCTGTTGACACCAGAATGCTTGATGGTGAATCAAGGATGCAGCCTTATTCAGCCCAAATTTCCGAAATGAGAGCTCTATTATGCTTTGCCTTTCTGGAGGCTGCGTCCATGAGAGGCTCACTCTTCTGCTTGAGAACCACAAGGATATCTAGTCTGCAGGGATCAACAGCCACACAGTGTGATGGAATATATTAATTTCATCACAACAGCTAAATCCTGAGATTTTTGTCCTGTTTCCTGTGCATGTGAGGTGTTTTGTTTTTTTTTTATGTTAAACTTCACACTTCAAATAAGGGACCTTCCTTAAAGAAAAACATGAACAGTGTATTATTAAGAATCACTTCATCTATCAGCAATATGCAGACTTCTCTGCAATGAAATGCAGCAGTGATTTAACAGCAGTGACAAAAAAAAAAGATGACTGCTTCAAGTGAAAACTACAGTGGAAATTATGTGTACTTACACTCATAGAGACATTTGATTTTAGCTAAGGTACTTCGGCCAGTTGTTAGAAAAGTATCACAAAAGGTTTTCTGATTAAATGCCCTTTAGTTTTGGATCTGTTAAAAGCATCTTCTGGAGAAAAGTGGAGGCAGTGAATCTATTTGAAGCAGCAAGTTTGAGTATTTTACGGGTTTTATTTAAAGAGCTTCTTGTCACTGTTCTAGGCTTTGAAGAGCTATTTTTATGTCTTTGTTTTCATGTGAAAGAGAAAGCATTATTCCAATTGCCCTATGACTAACAAAAATGATTATGAAAAGAAAAATATGTGCATTTTCCTCTCTCTTTATAGCCAAGGAATTTGCATGCTATAATAATGGGTGCAAATATAATGGACTTTAATGAAGCAGAAAGCCCAGACATCTCTGAATGTGGTAGTATTTCCCTCACACCACTTCACCTTTCATGGGTGATGCAGCAGAGTGACAAGATTGCTTAGGAAAGGGCACATATTTGCAGGCGATGTATCAAGAACCAAAATGAGCACAGGCTGAAGAATGCTACTCCTCCTTCAATATTATAAGCATTTAGTCCCTGTTTCATAGAGATCTGGTCTACAGCATGGATTTCAGCATGCTCAAAACCCTATCACGTCAGGCTCTAAGGATGACAACCTTTTAGCCATTCATATCTTGGGTTCTAAGACCAATAAGAATTTAGTGTATGTAATGAATAGCAAACATTACTAAACAGAACAATTCAAAGGCTTGACTTAATCAAGACCTTACCTGCTATACCACCAAGCCTCTCTGAAGAGCTAGAGCGGACTTGGCAGAGATTCACAAAGCAGGGAATGATAACAGGAGTGATAATTTTCCAATCCTACAAAGAGAGAACACAGACACAAATTTACTTTCGAAAAGGAATGAGCAGGAGGAACTAAGCTGCAGGTAAATTGGAGTCCTGAGAGTTGTAGGAAAGAGAGAGCAAGGACTTGTCTTAGCTGTTTTCCAACAGAGGAACATGGAAAACATCAGCACATCATTATCACGCTGAGTGCCAATCTCAGGAGAATCTCCTTCTCCATGTGTTAAAAACTCTGTGGGACTCTCCTTCCATGATGTCCAAGGCTTTAAACTCAGGAAACAAGAAGAAATTTGACATGTTTATGAACATCAAGAATGTGCCACATTAAAGATAAAAGAATGATTTATAGAATATTAAATCCTTCTAATACCAGATGTAAATACATGTGAGTAGACCTCAGCTATTAAAATGGAGAGTGGAGGGATTCATGCAGTCAGTTTAGTCTATGATGGGCACAGTGAGGAATCTTATTCTAACTTCTTTTACCTAAGAAAGCAGGTAAAAGTGAAAAACCTTAGGAACTATCAGTCTGGAATAGACCCACGTCCAGCAAAAACACACAAAAGCTTGATGGCATGAGAAGACAGAAAACTGCAAAGCAGAATCAAGACAGAATCCAGGGTACAGCACCGTAGTTGGTGGCTCTCTGTTTTCAGCATGTACACCACCATATGACCTATGTAAAAGTTATTAGATTTCTTTAATGATTAATTTCATCAATTAATCTAATAAGGTATTTCCCTTCTGTGACAAGAATGGCACAGCCAGTAATGTACACGTCAGTATGAGCTTGTCACAAATAGATACAAGCAAAGAATGAATGGTTAATATTTGTGAGGAACTAATTTTCTTACCAAAAAAAGCTCTTTTACAATAATTAAAACTACAAGGATTTGCATTGCATCATCAGTCAGTCCTGTAAAAAAGAAAGAAAGAAGCGTGGAGGGGGAAGCAATGGATGATTTGATGCTATGTTTCAAGTCTTTCTAGATTAAACATTTTGATTTTTCTGAAGTGGTTCAAAAAATGTACTCACATTTGATAGACAGTATCTGAGAAAAAGTACTGCATCTGCTCCAAATTGAAATGGATGCTGTCAGTAAAGCAAGGAAAGAATATATTCCATTTGCCTTCATCTCAGGTTTTTGGGCACACAATTAACATGTCAGTATCTCAACAGAACTTCAGCTAACGGAGTGCATTGGGAGGCTTTTTAGAAGACTAACGTCAGCCTTACCCTTTCCCAGTGTAGCCTTGGAGAGCTGACTGTCTGCATCACAGAGAGCATGGCTGTATAAAGTGGAAGTATTTCCAACCACCCAGCCTATCCACAAACAGATCTGTCAAAACCAATCTTCTTGCATACCCATTTTTATCCCATTATGTTAATTTGTCCCAGTAGTCCTAGCACTCTAAAGACCTACAGGAATAGGCAGCTCCTTTCATGTGGCTGAGTTGTTTATATTCCAAAATTGAGCAACTGAAGCACTGCAAAAGACAGAGTTTTCCAAGTCTACCTTGGAATTTTTTTTTCCTCTTAAATGCAGACTCTGCAACTAGGGAAAATCATGTTCCTTCAAAATCAGATCCCAGTCAACTTCCTGGTCTAACTTACACTATTCTTTATGACTGAGGGTGACAGAATAATGATGCTTGATCCTCCTGACTGTCTATTTTGTCCTTATAAAGGAGATAGAATCACAGCTGTCAAAACAGGGAAGAGGAAAGCCAAGCAAGAGCCGCGAGTTGAGGTCTTGCTGCAGGTCAGAGAAAGATTCTTCGGAAGGCAGAACAGAAAGTTCTTGAGCACAAACATTGGGGATATGCAGGCATGAGAGCTTCATCCTGGGGAGGGAATGGACAATACATCAGCTCTAAGCATAGCCACTCTTGTGCCTTCTCAGTCCCAGCTTAGCAACTAAATCCTTCCTAGGCATTTCCAGTCTGAAAAGAAAGAAAAAAGACTCACTGACTTCTGCAAAGGGTTGGAACACTTTGGCAAAAATAGCGAGTTTTTAAGAACCTGATAAAGCCCATCTGAGATGATTTCTATCATCTAGTTTAACAGGGTGGGTGGGACTCAAAATGAATTGACTGCTGGTCCTCTTCCACTCCTCTCCTGCCATTTCACTGCTTGGTGCTCAATAGAAATTGGAGCACAACATGGAAAGAAGGTCATGATGGTGAGAGGATTCAGTTCGTGTGAAACAATGAAGAATACAGGGAGCAATGTAACACAGTGCCTAATATACAAACTTACATATTTCAGAAGCACAATGGTAAAGAACCAGGGTGGAATATGACAGGCAAAATGAGTAGGAAAGCTAGGTGCTCAGGAACCACAGTCGTTCCTGGAGAAGAACAGCAGTTTCGGATACCCTCATGACAGACATCTGTGAGCCTTACTACATTCTTGCCATCCTCCTTCAGGCACCAGATTCCCAGTGTTGAACTCGGCTCAGGCCGGCAAATTCTCCCGCAGGACTATTCGTATGCTGAGAGTGAAATGCAGAATGAAACAAATGCTTCCCCCATTCTTGCAGCACTGATCTCTTGCTTTTATATAAGCTTGCACAGGAATCATGCCATGGTTTTTTTCTATTCTTCCCACCCCTTTGCTAGGATTGTTCCAGGATGAGGATATATAATTTTCTCCTATGTGGGTACATAGTGTTTGACAGCTTAGCATGGGTGGGTTCTTCAATGGACAGAGCTTGTTCCCACTGCAACTGTTCTTCTGTAGCTCAGTTTTACCATGAGAGAAGAATAATACTGTGGCTTCGCTAATTTAGCTTCTGAACTTCTGAATAGGGGAAAGTGAAGAGATTTCAGTATTTAGAATAAAGATGAATTATACTGGAGAAAATGATTTAATGCAAATGTTCCAGAATAGAGGAAGGAAGTCTTCTGGAGTCAGAATAAACCAGACAAGACAGAAACACCAGTTAAGTCTCTCAAGGCAATTAATAATGTCTTTGGACACACTGATATTAACATCTAATTGGAATACTGTAGCCATAGTGGTCATCCCAGTTCAAAACATTGACTACAGAGCTGGCACAACAATAATAATAACAATAAAAGACCATGAAAACGCTCATGATGAATCAGGAAAAATGTATAATTGCTCAAAAACGTAGACACAAATTTTAGCTAATTTTATATAAAGCAAGAAATGGTTGAGTGCTCATTAGTTTTGTTTGCTGATATATATATATCAGTTACTTTATATTTAAATCAGTTATTTTTGCTGATTAATGCAAACAAAAGAAAACAGTCCAGAAAATCAAAGGTGGGAAGGTAAGAAACAGAAAAGTAACTCAGAGCATACTTTTCTACATCTACATAAATGAGTTTACATTTACTTCAATAGAGAATACCCAGAGATTTCCATTACAGCAACAATATTGTAGCACATGTATTAAACTTTGTTCATTGGCTTGAAAACTACTAGTTAATCATTAAAGATCAAGTGATGTAATAAGATCTTCCACACCTGCTTCCATAGGCTTCTCATACTTTGCTCTGAAGCAGTTTGTTTGGCCTTTAAATCAGAATAGAAGCCCATGTGAGATTGGTCTGATCTTCTTGTGAATCACCTTGTGAAGTCTGTCTCCAGAGAGATCCTCTAAGCATAACCACAAGGTAAATTATTGACAACCAGAAGAAAAGACAGCTCTCTGGATTTCCTCAATTTCACTGCATGCACTTTCATTGATATACAGAAGATTTTAGTAAATTCCTCTGCTTCAGTTTTAAGGGAAGCCTAAAATGAGGTGTACAGAGGGCTTACTTCTCCACCTGCTGCTTTTTAAACAATTAACATTCCGTGATGGCCTCTAAATTGCTTTAAGAGAGATCTGTCTTTAAAACTTAGACACATGTCAGGCATGACAAAGGAAAGAGGCTGACTGATCTGCTCTTCAGAGGCGATGCAAGCACTATTTATTTGCTGTAGACACCCAGGCCAGTTCTGTACTCCATCACCATGGCAGCTTATTGACATCCAGCACCTTAGCATGCACCCTCACAAGATCTTCACATGCAGATGAGGGAAGCTGTGGTTCTTGAAGACATCTTGAGCAGGGCACAAATAAACGAGACAAGGAGAAACAGGAACAGTTCTGAGCAGGTAGGTAGAATTATCTCACCATTTGCAGTGAAGCTTGAAAAATAAAAATGCTGCCAGAAGACAAGGTCTGGACTTGCTACAAGTTCTCTAAATGCAAATAAATCACATTTCTTCACATTCTTCCACTGCATACACTCAGATCAGGCCTGAGTTCTCCAGGAGAGATCAATGCAAGGGCTAGTCATTATATGACATCTACCCCATCATACATATGTGGACATGACTTATGAGAGCAAAATGAAGAGCTGGTGCATGAAGAAGGATTCAAACACAGAGATTCTTATCTTTTCTATGAATATTTGTTACCTAGAAATGAAGTGTTGAGCAGAGCTACGGAGAAAGAAACGAGAAAAATCTGCCTGCCATTTTGCTTCCTTTGAACAGTTATAAACTGCCCCAGGAACTCCAATTCCAAAAAGCAAAGGACATCAAGAATCTAGAAAAAAGCATATTTTTGACAACTCAACAGAAGTCAGTTTTAGAACTTAATATTGAAAAGCCAAACAAAACCAGTTGCCGAAGTTTTCAAATCAAGTCACCATTAAAAAAAAAACAACTCAGTGTTATGTTGTTAATAATCCCCCCAAAAATTCAAAATTAGGGACACTAAAGCTATGCAAGCATGCTCTATGTTCTCAGAGCAATCGGAACTGTGAGCTCAGAGTGCTACAACTCCTAGAGCTGACATCTATACTGTGCTGCAGGAAACAGCGCTGACAATTCAGGAGCTCTTTCAAGAGGTCCCATCAGGTCACTGAAATCTCTGCCTGGACCACGGAGTTGTGAGTGCTGAGCATCTCCAAAGAGAGAGGCTCTGTACAGTATAAATAAAAGCAAAGAGGAGCTTTGAAAGGCTTTAAAAGGCACTCGTTGGAAGTCAACACCATACCTGCCTCTTCCCTGTCTCTCACAGAGGTGGCATGCCCCAATACCTCTGTCTCCAAGATTGGAAATCAGCACCTACTAAAACAGCTATACAGGTTCTCCTATGGTAATGCTCGCATGGTCTAACCATAGCTATTTTTAGTAGGTCATTTATTTGAGAGCAGGCTCTGGGAATATCACTTTCCTGGTCAACTGGGCAAACTGGGCTATGTTTGAATTGCTAAACCAAAAGCTTTTATGATAATGGAGAAACAATGGATGAGATAAAGGAACTGGCCTTACTGGACTCACAAATTTCCAAGTCAATCAAGTTTACAAAGCTCACTGCAGCCATGCCATTCTGACCTACCTCTCTCCAACCCCCTTAGCACATGTTTTGCACTGCCACAGATGCTACCATCCTCACCTACATTGACATTGCACTCAACGGAGGAAAAGCTGCAAGGGCTTTTCTGCATGTTCTTAGAAAGACTGTATATCAGTTATAGCATCTTAAAAAAGTCCACTAGTTCAGATTTGTTCTTTACCAGTAGGAGTCTTCAATGGAAGAAAATGTTGGCAAACACATTATTTTGGATTTTGGAGGAGGACCTAGCCTAGCTCTGTGTGTGAGTCATTCCTATTTTGACTGATTTTTATGCCTTGTACAAAATAGGAGAATGGGGGACTGCACTGTCTGGAGTCTTCTGTCTGGAGTCTGGTTCTGCTGCTGTTGCTAAGCTGGGTACAGCTCATACCACCTAGAGCTTTGCACGCACTGCAAACTCTACCAGCTGGTCAAAACTGCATCATCCTCCAGTAGGCCCAAATCTCAGTATCTGCTGCACTATATTCCATCTCCTCCATTGAGCCGCAGTACCCTTTGAATGCTCACAGCATATGGCAAAGAGACAAATTTTCCATGTTGGAGCTCTACCACAGCCAGCTCTGAACACAGTCAAGCTAGGCACAGCCTATGTGGAGAAATCACCACCACTTTTGCCATCATATAGTTGTCTGTTCTTCATGTAATCTAAGCCACTGCAATGTAGACCTCTCACAGCAGCAGTTTTTGATGATCAGCAGCAGATCCATCTCAGTTTCCAATTTGAAGGCCACAAATGGTTATTCTACCTTTTTCTTTATCTGTCCCTCAATGGGACTCCAGCTTTCTCTCCTCCTTGAAAATAGTGCTGCAGTGGCCTCTTTAGGCTGAGTATACCACCATCCACTCTCTCAAAGGTCTGGACCATGGAAGGACAATTTTCCTATCCATTCCTTACTGTTTCCTCCCTCCCCTTCCTCAAAACCCTTTTCTATTTTCCTCCTGTACCAGGGTCACCACTATCCCTAGGCAGCTGTGAAGTGACTCTCTGAGAAACAACATTCTGGTCTTTCCAGCTGTACCTTTTGTCAATAGCGTGACAGCCTAGCCCACTGTGTCTCAAGGGAGTTCCTTGTTTCTCTCTTCTGAATTCAGTTTTCCAGCCTAGTAGTTACAGGGGTACATTTCATGGGGCTTTTTCGGTATCTTTGTGGGGAAGGAAGGAAGGAAGGCAGGAAGGAAGGAAGGCAGGAAGGCAGGAAGGAAGGGGAGTCTTAACCATGATTTTCTGATTCTTCTCCAACATGAAAAGCAGTGCAGTGTCATGGATGTAAAACTGAAGCCATAGTAAGAATCAACTCTCTATCTTCCTATATTTCTCACTAAAATGAGGCAACTCAAAAGTCTGTTATGCTGAGTTCACTCTGGCTGGCAAAGGCAAACACTGAGTCCCTCTGGCATCACTTGTCTTACTACTATTTCTGTAACAGTGGACACTGGAATTAGCAAATATTCTCAGACTCAGCTGGTGGCAGGGGATGTGAAGGGAAAAAAACTCCCTCAGCGTTTTCAAGGTAGAGTCTGCTCCCCCAATACTGTAAATCTTTACAAGATCCCTTGCCTTTCATGCTTAATGTTTCCAAGGTGAATGACATGTTGAAAATAAGGGTAGCTGACATATCTGCCATGTACGTTGAGTCGATGCAGCGCACCTCCAGACATTTCCCAACCCTACCTCAACAGAAAATATTTGACAAAAGCTTTCAACTAGCCTGTTTGAATAAACCTCAGTGATCTTCCTTGCTTTCATCGCTGCTCGCTTTGTTCTTTGCTGTGTGGCACAGATAGCAGGCAGAGGCTCTGGGAAAGGTGAGCTGAGCCCTTCACAATCGCAGGAGACATCTGAATGCAGCACAGCGGTCTCCACGGCCACATGGGCTCATCAATGAGACTCGAGCACATAGCCAAGGGGAAAGGATCCTGCATAGCATCTGTCCACTGCAAGCGCCAAGAAAGCTTAAGTCAGACCACCTTTCTTCCTGCAAAATCTGTATATTGTCTAAAAATAAAAAAAAAGGCAAAATAATAATAATAATAATGTAGAATTTTCAAGCAAAGTTCATGTCTCGGACCTCAAATCAAGAGGCAACATGAAGACTTGACAGTCTCTTCTAGGGAAGAGGAAAATAAGAGAAGATGGAAATTCTCATTTAATCACATTTTTCTTTCCAAGAGCTAGGGAGTGGAAAATCTGTAAAGAGATGAATGCAGCTGCTGACACTCTCACAAAAGTTGTACTTCACAGACACCCACTGGAATATTTCATGTGAACCCAGGTATATATCAGTTTTTAGCACTCCTGCAGCATAGATGCAGTGAATTGCACTGTTAGTCTACAGATACTGCGTTATTGGATAGTGTTTGCTTTCACCCAAGTCACTCCAAAAACATAAATTAAATCTTCTCACTCCAGCACAGAAGGGAAAACCAGATGCTAAACTATTTGTTTACAAAATAAGTAAACTGAAGTCCTGTCGTCTCTGTAGTTCTTTCCATTACGTAAGGCTGAGTGTGACAAGAATATCCAGCAGGAAAAGGCCATGTTGACTCCAGCTGGATTTACCAATGGCCTTTAGCAAGGCTTTATCACAGAGGGATTTAGCAGTTGCCTCGGGCAAGCCTATGTCACAAGGGCAGCTTGCAGATAAATACTGTTGTGTCCCCAGGGCCAAAGCAGATGGAGGCTTCGTATCTGTTGCAGCCCCACAAGTTCCTCTGCCTGTGAGAGCCCTCTCAGGTTGTGCTCCCCAAACGCACACCAGGTATCCAAAGAGCAAGAGGGACTGCTGTTGGCTGAAGAGATTATCGGATGAAACTCCGTGGGCTTGAGCTTAGGCAGAACTGCATTTTTAAATAGCCATGCTAAATTATCCACTACCAGGACTATAAATCAGGTTGGCCAGGACAGTACTTCAAAATTTGTTCGCACACAGGCTTGGCAGAAGCTCCTTTTATTTTTTCTTTGGGTTTTACTTCAGTTTAATAAGATGAATAGTCCAAAGGACCCAAGGCCCAGTCCTGCAAAACAGCTCAAGAGATGCAGGTCTTTGGCAGAGTTTGGGAACAAGTCTATAGTTCTGACACTCTCTCATTCACACTGAAGCTGTCGGTGATTAGCCTGTGGTTATCAAAATGTTTAGATCAAAAATCAAAAGAGAAAATTTAGGATTTCAGACATTAAACTTGGCCATTTGAATTTGGAAATTTGAAATTTGAATACAGTACAACAGAATGCTTTTCAATTAAAACATTCTAAAAGTGTGTTCTCTTTTCAGATAATGTCAGAATGGTATTTTTCTAGAAAGAAGATGGTCCGGCACAAAATACTATCGAAGCAGCAATTTAGTGAAGCATTATGATTCCAGCACTGCCTTTGTCTGCAGAAAGCATCAGAGTTCTTCTTGACCAATCTTACTTTGGGGAGTTTTTTTTTTTTTTAAATATAGACATTCAATTCTAGCTTCACAATCTATGAAGGCAAAGAATTGACTGTTGCATCTGCTGAACTAACAGATCAACTTCTCTGCTAAACTTAATGTCAAAACTTTTTGACTCAAGATAAACACTGACCCACAGCAATCTCTAATTCACTAGTCATCTGGAAAATAAAAGACACAGAGGCATATACTATTAATCAGTGTTTATGCAATTGGCATCTTTCCCTGGGGCTTCTGCCTTCTGTGAGAAGTATCAGTCCTGCTTCAGTTTAACAGTTTCCCAAGAAAACAACCAAGAAAGTCATCAGAATAGGACAACACTTGCCAGAAGTGACAGAAACTTGAACAAAGTCTGTGGAAGCCTGACAGCTAGTTAGACTTGGCCTAATATGACAATAGTGCAAAAGCAAAGGAAAGCAATGGCTGAATATGGAGGGAATAATCTCATCTTAAAAATTATTAAGCTATGCAGCACCATGCACAGAAGCTGATCACATACCCTGCTTTCCCCTAGAACTATTTGAAAGTAAAAAAGCTGTCACTGTAAGAAAACAGCTTTCATTAGAGTTATCTAACACTGCTTGGACATTAGCTATTAAAAAGGGGAGAAAGCATTTCTTTCCCCAGCTGTATACAAGTCCCATGATTTATATTCTTTACAGCATTTTTATGAGCTTCTTTAGCACATCATCCAGCGTACTAACAGCACGGTAATTGTGTTGGCTGCATGTCCTGGCACTTAATTATAATCCTGTCATTGTCATTTGCCAGCTTGTCTAACAGAATAACCTTGTCATGTGGCTGACATCCAATTAAGGAAAAGGGGGGAGAGGGAGTGAAAAATAATATAAATATGATATCAGTATAAAAGACACCGGCTTGATTGTTCTGTGATAAAGGTCCTAAAGTCACAACTCTGCGCCACCGCGTCCATTTTCATCTGCAGTCTAATTGCTTCAGTTCTGTGTAGAGAAGAAGGATCTTCTGGAATACAAACAGTTAGTTTTCTTTAAGAGATCCCATATTTCCTTTTTATGGCACAGAATAAGCCAGACTCCAGCCTAGCTCTGGGAAACATGGGCTATCATCCCCTGGATGGAGGTTCTCCCCTTCACCACATGCAGATAGGGTCTCAGCTTTAAAATAATTTCCATCTCTGTAAAAGGACTTGCAGAGGAGTGAGAGGGAACACATGGATTGAGAATGACTTGCCATCTCAGTGAAGCTTAAAACACAGTCAGAAAGTAGTAATTAGTCTTTAAAAAGTCTGGTTTTAATCCTCTCTATCTTTTTCTCTGCTTTCTTTTCTGTCTATCCACCCCGCTCCTGCTGAGTAGCAGAGGATTCACAGCTGGGGAGGCAGCTGGCAACCTCCATCCAGTGCATCCTTACACACCAGCTCCCATACAGCCTGTGCCACTGAAATCCAGTTGAGAAAATCCGTGTTGCTCACCCACTGCCTCAAGGTTACTTGGCACATTCCAAGAACCAAATCCAGCCTTAAAGCAGTGTCTCTTAATCAAGGCATCTGACACACAGAACTAAATTTATTTATTTTTTTACCCTACTTGTCTCTTCTCTCAAAGACATCTCAAGGAAGCACTTGACTATTTGCCTTAGGAGCAGCTGCACAGGCAAGTTACAAGCAATGGGGCATCAGCTGTGCTACAGCAACTATCACCTTGTGCTTTTAGCTTGCACGTGGGCTCTTACGGCAGCTCAGTTCACACATCACAACTTGTTAAGCCATTTATTTGAGCCTGAGACGTTAGTCACAAAAAAACAAGGACATTCTCTTTAGCACAGTTGAAGAAACCAAATACATTTTTTGTAGGATCACCGCCAGGTATTAGAAGCTTACAGCCATTATTAAATGTTCGCTATCAAACCATATAGCTGAGGGTCTGAAGCAGCAAGTGGACACTACACAGCTGTGAGAAGATTTCTGCCCTTGAGACATCAATGAAATCCAAGACTGGTCACTGATGTGTACTCAGTGTCCTTTTCCACAGTGATTATTTATGTACCTAACACTAATAAGGAGATAAAAAAGGCTCCTGAAAAATGATATAACTGTAAAGGAATAAACTTGCAGAGCTGTAAGACACTAGGACTCATGCAGTCAAGCATAAGCTATTTAGACAAAAGCTTGCCATAAGAAATTTCTTTTCAGGAGAAAACCTCTCATACCTCTTCTTTCATAGCAGAGGAAGACATTTGAGCAATGATCCCATCCATATGCACCATCTTCTCTTGTCTTATTCCTCACTTACCCAGTTTTACTAGTGCTAAGCCCCAGGGTTTGACAGGCTTTTGGACACAGACAGAAAAGTAGGCAATGAGAGCCGCATGGCACTGCCAGTCATTGCTTAAAGGCTGTTTAATTTGGCGTAGTTGCATTTATTCATCTCAGAAAGCCTTAGTTGTTAACTGCAACAAACAAAACCCAGAAAACAAAGGAAAAAAGAAACTGGAATTAGAGTAAGTAGTCTGGTAGTTTGTTAGACCTAGCTTTCCCCATTGCTTTAGTTGACGAAGGTGAAGAGAGAATTGCTGTATCCGTTGCAGGTGCAGCAAGAAAGTTTTCCTTTTTCCTTCTTTCCAGGACCAATCACAGCTTTGTTCTGAATTCTAAAACACTTGTTTCTCTCCCCAAGTTGCTCATAAGAACTCATGTGATGTGCAGAGTCGATGGGCCATGGTGACTGAGAGGGAAACTCCATGCAGGAACACTGAAGTCAGTGGAGTGTGACAGAGAGAGAAGAAAGGCTTGTTTCCTCCTTTCCACACAGCAAATCTCATGAGGGTAGAGTCACTGAATCAAAGCTGAACTTATTTGCTGAAGACACTCAAGGTAAAAGCAGTAAAGTCAGAGAAAAAATGGTAATCCCCAGATAGCTCTTTCTAAGGCAAGGCTGACATCTACATCTGAGTATCTACATCTTCTGGTAGTCTCTGGTGTGGTGAGACAACAAGGAATGCATTGAGGACTGGCAGAGTAGAGAGGCCACGGACCAGATTATTACACATACAGCCCTGGGTAAGAGTCACTGCCTTTGGAGCAGCACAGAGCAAGGATCAGATCTTGCCAGGTCCTACTCCCACATGGGTCACCATGACCATCCCTGAACGGACCAAAGCTTGCGGCAGCTCAGTGTCTGCAGCACAAAGACAGTCACACAGCCACAAGCTGCTGTGCTTTGTCAAGGAAGCATGAGCCGGGAAGCTGCATGGCATGAGCAGGTCTCCTCACCAACTTCCAGCAAGAGCTGCAGACTGCAGCTGTCTGCAAGGCTGGAGGTTCAGCAATGTTGGCTGCCTGCTGAGCATCATGGAAAGAGAAAGTCTTCAGAGTGGCCAATCACACAAAAGTTCTTTTCCCTTCTAAATAAAATTTTCCCCAAGCATCAGTGGCTGATGTCTCCGTTCCTCAGCAGCAGTACAGTATTTTAAGCAGGGCAGCAACGGAGCTTTCCCTTATAGCTCCCATGGCCAGCAGCTTCCCTGCTCTAGAAAATCCATCCTGGCTGTTGGTTCCACACTTAGCAAATGCAAAATGAAATGGCCAAAGCAGGAGCAGCCTGCCATATCCTACGGAAACTCTGAAGAGTCACTAAGAATAGTTTCCTCCTACTTCTCTCTTTTTATTTTTTTATTTTTTATTTTTTAGGAGGGAGGGAAATATGTAGCTTTAGTGGAAGCTACACTAAGAAGCTATAAACTGCATTTCCATTGATTTATGAGTATGCACACTGACGTTTGCATCAGCCTAAGCAAAGAAATTAAAAAGTTTGTGTTAGCTTAATTGGCTCAAGGTTTCTTACAAGCAAGGCTTAAATGCTGAGAGGCTGCTCCAGGAGCACGGCACGCTGAGTTATTCATCCACTGTTTCAAAGGCACATGCCCATGTTGATGTCCTCTGTGCCTGCTGAGCAGCACCACTTACTTCAGCAATTGATCTAGACAAGGTGCACTTGTGATGATTGTGGACTCCACTCCAGGTGGTCAAGATCTGCAACACTGAATTCATATTTTCACAGAAGAGGCAGGTGCCTCAGCTGGAATCACTTCATTTATAAAATATCCCGAAGAGCCATTCTTTTCTTAGCAATTGAAATATTAAATCGTTAGAAAGCCAGGTTGAAGTTTAATTTTGATACAACTTCGTTGCTGCCAATATGGATCCAAGACCAGGCTTCATTAATACCCCAGTCCTAATACAGTCTTTAATAAAAGCTTTTGATTTAGACCATCTCAGCTGGTAACTTCATTTTCTCGTTATTCATCAGTTCTTTCTGTCCTGCAAACAACTTCCCTTTCCTCTAGTATAACATAAGTACCTTAATTAAATAGATATGAGCACAAGCACATAGCTGCTAGCAGGGGTGAGCACACGAGGCTGTGAAAAATAGTATCTCTTATGCCACTTCTCTCATGCTCATTTGCAGACCTGAACAGGAGCCAAGTGTTTCACAAACATACTATTATTGCATCTCACAGCAATTGCTATGTAATATCGTAATAAGTGAAGTCACTAAATGGGCATTTCTAAAATACAACAAAATATTCTTAGGCTTAAAATATTGTCATATATATAGCTAATAAACACTCTGAACATAACTCTATGTTACAGCCTGAAATCGTTCTTCTCTTCTAGCCAGAAGCATTCTCCTGGAAAACCACCAATGATTAGATGCTGAGGTGGGTAGAAAACAGATATTAGTCTTGGTCAAATTAAAAATAAGGATTAAAAAAACCTTATGAAAGACAAATTTCATCTAGCTTAAAAGAGCCTTTACACGTTCTCCATAACCATTGTTTAGCATTGATTTCCCTTGTGTGCATTTCTGATTCATACGATAATCCCATCTGATTTAATTCTACCTGGAAAGACAATGACTGAATGGAGCAAGGGCTTTACTTCAATCCAGGCATGCTGAAACATGAGATAGTTCATTAAAGAAGTCATTCTCTATATACTTCTACAAGACCTTAAAAATGCCCAGCTCTTACAAGACTGCCCATCCAAAATGTACAATTTCAAGTAGCTTGGAAAAAGCACCTGCTTTTTACCTATTCCATTTCATGCCTTGAATGATACATTCCATCTATTTAGAGATCTCATAAGAAATGTTCACCCATCCACTAACTATTCCTGAAACTTAACTGCATCCTCAGCCAAGGCATTTTCCTCAGCTCCATATAAATTCTATTAACCAGAAGCATCAATTACAAGGTAAGTGACATCAACAAACACACTTTTCCAGAGAGAGGCGAAAGAAAGAGGAAGAACAAAGGAAAAAAGGAACAAAATGGAATGAGCTAATCACTCTGGCAACATTGCAAGGGTAAATAAGCAACCTGGCTCCCTTGGGCAGATCAGCAAGGGTAGGATACAACCACCAACTACTATGTAGATGAACCACCATGTAGATGATGCTAGGAAGCAACTCTCTATCCATCTGTAATAGAGAAGCTTTCTCATTAGCTTACATTGTCTCACAGTAAAAGAGGAAAGACAACTTAAAGCAAGGCAGTTTTCAACAGCAATTGTTCTTGAAACTATCATTGCAGCTTTTGCACTGAGGTCTTGCTGAACATCTCTCACAGTGAGTCAGTCTCCCCCTCCTAAAGTTCGGGAAGTTCTTTTTGCTTTAACCTTGTGTTGAGAGTCTATTCTGTTTCTATCTCTTTGATGTTGAAAGTATTAATAGCCCCCATCACCCTTGTATTTGTTTTTACCCTCAGTGTTTAAGGGAGCTTTCTGCAGCAGATCCAGGCAAAAGCCTCTCATTTAGCAGATGGAGATCAAAGTTAATTTGCTCCTATCAAAGCGTTTCACAAATACACAATTAAAGCCACTTACAGTGGCTTTCTTGGAACTGCGAAGGAGTGAGGCAGGAACAGAACAAGTATGCCCTATATCAGATTGCTCTTTGATACTTATCCAAGTTTGGGATCCTGTCTCTGGCCATGACCAGTAGACAGAAAATAAAGTAGAAGAGACCTCAGTGGACAAATGTGGTGGATGCCACTTTTTGTTAACATCCTGCATGAACCTTTGATCACTTCTCAATACCCCAGTTTTATACCCTTAGATATGCTGTTTCAGACTCCCTTGGAGAACATATAATCATCTCTTTATGTTGGAAAGTCTTGAGTACACTTGGCATGTTTACAGCAGACAGAGATGCAGGAATTCACACGTTCTCGTACCGCAGCCTAGATGCAGCCTTAGTGGCAAGCTTACCTCAACACAGGCTTCAGGATATGTTATGGGCACACAAGATCCCTAACATGTGCTACCGAAAAGAATTAGACCCGGTGCCATCACGGGGTATGGTCATCTAGTTACTAGCATTCCTCACAAAGGTAGAGCTAGCCATCTGTGTGCGAGTGTGTGCATACTTGTGTGTGCTGTTATGCCTGCTAGGATGCCTTTTGGGAACAATTGTGCAACTCTCCACACTGGAGAGTGGAGGAAAATATATCAGGACTCTCTTTTTTCTTCTTTTTTATTTTTTTAAACAAAAGATTCTTTTCTCAAGATCCCCTCCATAATATACCTCTCTTTGGTAATGATCCATGTAGCCAGGAGGCAATTTCCAGGCTTGAATCCAAGCACAGAAGGCTTAGCACTTTTGTATTAACCTTTAGCACAGCTCTTACCATTCTGCACTTCGCCACTCACACAGTTTTCCACTGAGAGTCACAATTCTCCTGGAGGAAGAAGGAAAAAGCCAACAAACCTGAGGTCTGCTTTCTTTCCTAAGAAACCTAGGACTCGCTCTTTTATTTGAAAGGTGATTTCATAACTGTCTAGAGATTTGCAACCCAGATTTCACAGATTTCTTCATCTTTCATAGTTGAGAACGATCTTGCGGTATTTTTTCATTTTTCCCTGGAGTAACCAATGAAATACTTTCCACTTTATTCTTAAAAGAGGGACTGTGAATTCTTTAATTTTTAAAGCTACTTTCCAATTTTGTTCTGAATGCTTCATCTAGTACCAAGAGAAGAGGAGCACTCAGCACAGATTCTACTTAGGAGCTGCCTACTCCAACAAATGTTTTGTATGTCCTGTAATCACAACTTGCCATCTAATATTCAAAGAGCTGCCTTGGCTGCATATGAACTACACACTTATATATAGGTGAAACTAGAGATTGGGAGATGATTGGAGAAAGAAAACACATTATTCCTGAACCGTATATACCTGAATCTACACACAGATATATAAGAAAGGGTAGCTGAACACTAGCCATCCGTAGAGCTGACCTTGCTTTAGAGAATGTAGGCTAGATCCTTTTCTAGGATATTTTTAGCCTAGTTTCCTATGAAAAATATTTGTATAGTTTTGCTGCTATCTTGGTCCTTTTAGTGTAATCTTTAAAAACCAGAACAAAAAAAAATGGCTGGCTAAATAATAACTACGTATTATGATGGAATAGATGTCTTGTAGGCAATGCTCTCTTCAGTCTCCTACATATCACAAGACAGACTGAAGATACCTAGATTAGTATCTGACAAAGAAAAAGCTTGAACGTAGTAGTTGTTCCTTTCCTTCCACAAAATGGATCAGCAAAGCGCCTTTTATTAAAGGATATGAGGCATGTACGGAAAAAAAAAAAAAGCATCAGGTAGACTTATGCAGGACTGACAATTTCTCCATTCAGTTCTCAAAAAAAAAAAATCAGAATACAGATATGTCTCAGGTAATAAATTTCTTTACTAATTAGTCCTTAACGCCTGTCTATCAGAGTGTTGTGACAGCTACTAAATTGCAATCTTGCTCCACCTCTTTGCCATAGACAGTGTGCAGAAGAGATGGGACACTGTTTAGCTGGAGATTTAAAGTATGGGAGCCCTGATTTTGTTATTGTATACCCCAGCCACGGACACCAAAGACGTATATTGAAGATGTAGCATTCCAGGACTCTCCACAGAACAGCCCCTTCCTTTCCCTCACTTTAGATTCTACCTTCTGCAAATGTTATTGTGCTCCCCAGCTTCTTGTGGAAGTCCCTTGGCTGGAGACAGCAAAAGCAGAGTTCACACCTTTGCAGCTGGGATGTTTCTAAACTGCTCCCCCTTTCTTCCTAGACCTCCAATTCTCAAATTCAGCAGCCTTTTTTTGTTTTAGAATAGCTAGTTCTTCCTCACTGCAGAAAATGCCTTCTGAATCTTCTCTCATAATCAGTATGATTTTCTGTTTCTTTGGAAAACGTCAGCAATGAGGACCACAATGAGAAACTGAGGTCATTTATTAAGTTCATTATCAGTAACAGAAGGGGATCATCTTCAATAAATATTTGCATACAGGGACTGCTCTGTTATCCTCCGTTGAACAACTACTGGAGAATTTACAGTTTATTTAATTTGCAGGTTTGTCCATTTTCCCAGAAGGCTTTTTTAAAAAGTATCTAATATTTATATCTACACACACACTACTTTGCTGGGAGTAATTAAGCATTTATAATGAGACAACAATAAAACGCACTTACTTTATTGGGTGTCTTATCTTTTTCTTTTTGAACGATTTAGTACATATTGTAACTTCTGTTTATAAACACCTCTATCTGCTTAGGAGTTACCACAAAAGGTTTATTCATGACTTATAACATATTATCAGCTAGCCTAAGCAGGAAATTTTGAAAACACTCCCTCTGAAAGACAGTGAGAAAAAAAAAAGGTCTAGATGTTGCTGCAAGACTTCTAGAAGAATTATGTCGGTTTATTAAAATTATAATCCATGTCGTGAACCTAAACATGATGTAATTAGATCTGCACAGATATTTAGATACAAGCATTCGAGTAAAACTGAAATGTTCCTTGCCATGAATTTGACGCTGAGTGTACAAACATTCATGCAAATGAATGAGATTTGTTGGGGAGATTTCCAAAGGCACTCAGGATTACTCTAGACCTGACAACTTGGAAGACAGAAGCTGAAAATCAAAGAAAAGCAAATATATTTGTTTTCCATGCATTCTCTAAGCTAGGGAAAGCATGATGACATGTGACTCGCCAGTTTTGTTCAGGCTACTGAACAAAACTAAAATGGCTACAGATGTGGCCATGGTCTGTAAAAAATCCGTTCAGTAAGCAACAGAAATTAAAAGAGCAATTAGAAAATGAGTGTTCTCAAGAAATGTATGAAGTTATTCAGATATAAAGAAGACTGGTGCTTGGATGGGTAGGTGTTTTGCATTGCTTCCTGGCCTCAGTTTAAGTTGCTTTCCAATGCTGGTGTATAACGTCTTAGTGATCTCCATCTCTCCAAATAACTCTTATCTCATCTCATCCAGATGGGCCCCTGACTGCAGAAGCCTCAGGAATGAACTGTGGATGGAAGGTGGGAAAAGAACCCAGCTGGAGAGATGGGATCAATCTAAGGCCCAACTACGTATGTCCTGCGGGAAGGACAACTCGTCCTGAAGAATTCCACCCAGAGCCCTCCGCGCACTGCTCAGGGCAGCCCCTCTCGGCCTCCTCAGCTCCCTGCTGCTGCTGAGGACACACATGTGCCTGCTCCCCCTCTGCAGCCCCAGGCAGCCGCGCCATGGGCAGCAGAGCAGCAGCCCCACGAAGGCTGCKCCCAGCCACAGCACACGGCGCCCGCCGGGTGCGCGGCAGGACAGGAGAAGGAGCCCAGCAGCGCACCAGGGGCTGCCCGGCCACCACCAGCTCACAGGGGCTCTGCTG
>NW_020455539.1:179612-180993 GCF_003342845.1 Nothoprocta perdicaria
CAGGTGAGGAGCAGGGCCGCGCAGCACCAGGGGCCACCGCTGGTGCCCACCAGAGGCAGGGGAGCTGCGCGGCTCCAGGGCAGCCTGCGYGATGCCTCCCAGGGGAGGCCCCAAACMCCCCGGGCGCCACTTGGCGCTCACACCACTCACAGGGCCCTTTGCTCTCCTCCGCCCGGCACTGGGATCCCCTCCTGCCAAAGGGGCTGCCGGGGRAAGGAGGCTGCTGTGGGCAGCACTGCCTGCTCCGTGCCCCACAGCTCCCGGGCAYGGAGATGTAAAAGGGATCCTGGGATAGAGATGCCCAATCTCAGGGATGGAAATGCCAATGACTCCTTTTCTCTTGCAGTTCCTGATAAATAAAAAGAATGGWKAACTTGGGAKTKGARCCRATGGAYTGGGAGAGCTAYGGGTGCAGCRGGCAGGTAGTGTATTCCTGGGCAGGGGCTGCGCRGGGCCGGGCGGCGCTTGGCTGTGCGAGAGCAGGCGCAGGGCTGGTGCCAGAGGTGCCAGGAGCTCTCGCAGGCCTGGCTGCTGGGGCAGAGCTGCGCCAGGGCCACGAGCGGCCAAGGCCTCGGGGGCTGCTGCCTCAGCCTGGCGCCCTGCCTCTGGGCACCGCCTGCCCCGCGCACGCAGGGGACACGAGGCCCCGCGCACAGAGCCAGCGCTGCCGCCGCCAACGGCCCCACAAGCTCTGCTGCTCTCTTCCAGGCTCCAGGCACCCACGGCCTGCGCAGGTGCCGCGATGAGGAGGAGCCAATGGAGTGGGAAACCTCCTTCTCTTTCTCAAAGGTATTGCCCCTGCTGGTGGCTGAAAAGGGGGACCTGGGACTGGGTCTTGCCCTTTCTCACTTTYCAATTTCCCAATGAAGGAACAGAGTTCCTGGCAGAGTACCTCAGCTCTGGCACCTGCTCCATAAATGCCTCCTTCTCTCTTGCAACCTCCATTCACACCGGCAGGAGCTTTTATAGATAAGGAGGAGCCCATGGAGTGGTTGCCTTATGGAAACATCCAGGTACAGTCCCTGCAGCCCCTGGATGCACTTGTCCTTCCTCTTCCTCAAGCACCGTCCCCACTAAGGTCTCCTATTCTCTTCCAGATGGCAGGAGCCCCAGGCGTGGTCGGCTGCAGCGACGAGGAGCCCATGGATTGGGAGAGCTGCGGCTGCAGCGCGCAGGTGCTGGCCCTGCTGCCGGCTGCACGGGCAGAGCTGGGGCTGGGCCCGGCCCCCGSGCGCTGCTCCGCGCTGCCTTTGGGGAGCAGCCGCTCTCCTGTCGCGGGAGCCGGGCCCAGGGCTGCGGGCGCTCTCGCGGGCCGCGGCGCCGGGGCAGAGCTGCACAGGGCGCAGGAGCGGCCAAGGCCTCGGCACCTGCTGCCTCAGCC
>NW_020455539.1:182093-218016 GCF_003342845.1 Nothoprocta perdicaria
GCCTTTCCCAGCCTTTCCCTGTCCTCAGGCACCGCCATTCCCTGCACAAGGAGCTGCAGGGCGGCCCACGCTGAGCGCTGCGTGTGAGCGCTGGCCCAGAGGAGCTGCCCTGGCCAAGGGGCCCTCCCTGTGCGCAGGGCTGTGAGCGCAGCAAAGCGAGCTGCCGGCTCCCTGCCGCGCACAGGAGGCAGCAGCTGCCGAGAGCAGGAGCGACACTGCAGGGCCCACTGCACGTGGGCAAAGCGTGTCCTAACACCGCTCTCTGACAGGCACCAGTTTCCAGAGACAAGGCCAGCCTGCTGGGGGCACCTTGGACGACTCTGCGCAGCTGGGTACACTGCAGCTCTAGGAATCATGCAATCCAATCCCCCTTGCACAAGCACAGATACTTAGAGCCCGTTGCACAGGATCACATCCAGGAGGATTCAAAGGAGACTGCACAGCCTAGCTGGGCAACCTCTTCCACTGCTCTGTCACTCTACCCTTAAAAAAACTTGTTCGTCATTTGGAGGTTAAAACTGTACTGCAATTTGTGCCCATTAGCCCTTGTGCCTGTCACCTAGGAGAAGTTTGACCCTATCCTCTTTACACGCTCCCCTTAGGAATTAGCACCTGTTGATAAGATCCTCTCTCACTTTTCTCTAAGACACATACGCCCAGCTCGACTTGGAAGGGAAGCTATCCGAGAGCGTGGTTGTTGTGCTCTGTGGATCTTTTTCTGCTATTTCCTATGACACCACAGCATCCGTGGTAAGTAGAAGCCAACTTGTGCTTGTGCCGTTTACTCCAGTGAGCAGCATACATACCACGGTGCAGCTCACCACCCAACCTGGGGTCTGTTCATCTGTGCAATATTTGGTCTTTTCCTATCTCATACTCCTTGTTTGCATGATATTATATGCATGCACTTGAAAACACAGTATAGACTGCCATAGTAAGGGTTGATGTGAGATAACTGCTTCGTTCATTTTTTATGAGGGTATCTGCACAAGAATGCTTACTCTAAACATGAAACCCTTAGGAGCAAGGCTTCAGAAGCATATGGTCAGAGGAAAGCATTAGAGATTCTGGATTTTTTTTTGCTGAAACATCTGTATAATCATCACCTATCTCTGTCCCAGCGGCTATCTTAGCCCAGTTACTCCTGCCCTGGTATAAACATTCCTTAAAATATGTATGGCAAGGGAGAAGATGTTTACAGGCAACCTGCAATTATGTGTCTGAGTCCCATAACACTTCAGCAGGAGATGGGCTCCTGATGCCTTTGTGTAATCGTGGAGAATTTGCCTTTATAATTTGAAAAACATGTATTTTTCTCCTAATTACTGCCTGACTTTTTTTACTCATAAAAAGGAGCAAAGATGGTCAAGAGCATAGGAAAAAGAACAGAACCAATACTTCTGCAGTCTAAGTTTCTGAAGATCAATCTTTAACAAATCCTTTTTCATAGATTTTAGGCGACTATTAAGATATTTTGCAGATAAACATGTTTCAAAATTATAAAGAAAATCTCACCAAGTCAGGAACCCAAAGCACAACAAATCAAAGCTCAAACATTGACTGCCTTTATCAAAATTCCAAAAGGAGACTAGAGAAGAAAGGAGGAAAATGAAGTTGTGGACATTTCAGGCACATAGTATTCCTGATTGCAGGAACTGCAGATACAGCAGTGACAGACCTATTATAAGAAGTTTGGCCACAGGATACACACAGGCAGAAAGAACAACTAAGATCATACTGCCCCTTCAATAACACAGTAAAGAAGAGAGCTTGATGCAGTTAGGAACTGTGTGTACGTGTATGTTGCTTGCCAAAGCAAAGGTCTTTCTGGTAATAACACATAGTGCATATTCTGTGTTCCAGCTCTTAGCCTCTTCCTGAAAGTTGGTTCCAGCAACAGATTCAGTCATACCTTGCACTGTTTTCCTTTAATGAGAAGTCAGGAAACCAGTCCTACCTCTAGATAATTAATGACTAATACTCTTGCTGAAAGAAAAGGAGTCCTAGACTCCATTCCCATTGACTGAAGAAACAACATAAAAGGGTATTTTCATAAATTCCCTTTTAGGAGTGTAAACTCCTAAAGTCCCTTCTAGGAGTGTAAAGCTCAGGCTGGATTCATAAGGCAACCTCAACATCCTGTGCTTGAGACAGGTCATCTTTGCTTCAACTGCATTATGAAAACATTGACAGCAAAGATCATCTCCCCTTCCTTTTGAGACTTCTGAGACTTGAAATCTCTTCAGAATTTCTCTTGAGAGACTCATGGTTTTGTCTCTTCCACCATCCATGTGGTTCCTCAGTGTGTGGCCTTGCTCTGATGTCTTCATTAATAGAATCAATGTAAAAAAAATGTTTGATATATATTGATGGGAAGATCAAGCAGCTCATGAGCACAGACAGACTAGATGTGTTATTGTTATAGTTATGTCACATGTAAACTGTCACAAATCACAGAATCATAGAACAGCCAAGGCTAGGTTATTCCTCACTTGGTACAGAACTCTACACTTTCCTCTTTTGAACTTCATGAGGTTCCTCTCTGCGCATCTCTACAGCCTGAAGATAAGCATTGCTAAATAAAGAGCTAGCTATATTCTCTGCCTACTCTAATTATTTATCCTTTATGCCACCACACATACCTGCATGAGAACTAGATCTGGGAGCTACTCCAAAATAAAACAAAATAGTTCCTGATCCAGTTCAGTTTGTAAAGATTAGTGCATAATTTCAAGGGATGGAAAAAAAAGTAATTGAGGGAAGAGTGGAAAAGTAAGTCTGCCTCAGGGAGTGGTGCTGCTTTATGCAGGCTTGTACAACAGATGAACACCTGGCTAAGAATGGAAAGGTCATTGCATGACTATGTCACACTAATGTCACATTAATGTGGACTATGTCACACATTAGTCACACTAATGGAAATCTTACAAGTTCAGCTCTTGAATTCATGTGATTATAAATAGTATTGCTGCCAAAACTATTTTATAATCCTCTTTTTCCAAATGGCTCTGTTTTTCAAGAGAAATGGTTCAAAAATGGTTCTCTTTTTCCAAAATACTATGTCTGCCTTGTTTCAAGTCCACAAAGTATTTGAAGAAATTGTCCTTAGTGACAATGGCTATATATAGTTGATATATGAGTGCTTATGTATGTATGGTCATATTGGACATGTGTAAACCAGACTACATCCACCAGGGCTAGGAAGCAGCCATCTTGTCTATAGGGCTTTGAAATTTCTTCAAATGGTAAGTATTATGCATAGCGCAGTATATTATTTTCTACTTCTTTAATCTATTTCATGTTTCAATTTTGTTTTCCCTCTTGTTTTGTGCACTGGGGCATTTGTAATCATTGATTATCCTCATTGACAGATAATACATAATATTTTTTGAAGTTATATGACATTTACATTCATTTACGAGTTATTAGATGTCTTCTTGTAAGTGGTAAAGAACGTCCGATCTTGAGATCTTGCATTTTGCATATCATCTAAGTTCCCTTTGTAGCTTCCTCTCACTTATCCACTACCAGCTCTCTTATTCTGGATAGAAGCAATCGTGCTTTGTAACATATGCAGAAGCAGTAATTACAGCATCCAATGACTTACATGCTGCATACACAACATGGATATAACGCATGATTTTGTGCCTTTGTGTGACCGTCACCTTTAAATTCAAAGAAACTACTCCTATGAGTAAGTACTGCTCAAAGTTGCAAAAATAGGTCTTGAATGTACTGTAAAATAAAATTATAGTACAGTTTAACTACCAGTTATAAGCTGGAACCCACCAAGAATTGTGTCGCTTTCTTCCTTAGTAAAATATTACTGTTATAATCAATCCTTAAAATGGTTTTTAAAAACCTTAGACATCCGCTGGATAACTGCAGCAGGCTGCTCAGAGCACCTTTATATTGAGATGAGCAACACAATGTTCCTTGGTAATTACTAGCTAAGCATTCTTCAGTGAAGAATTAACTTCCAGCACAAATCAGTGTCTGATGTAGTACAGGTGTTTTGTGTAGGCATCAGCCATTCACTGATTAAGGTACTGCCTGCTCCCCTACATAATCTAATAACAAGGGATTAGATATGCCAGCAGAGGTTTGCATGCTAGTTCAACTTCCCAGGTTGACTTCATGTCAATGGGAAGTAATATCAGATTGTTTCTACTGAATATCTCTTATTTCTTCCAGAAATGTTATTTCCGAGGGAAAGGTAGATTTCTGTTTGTGCCCATGATCTGTCAAAGATGGAAAAAGCCTCATTGAAACAAAATCTTCCTCCTCTGTATAACGTCTGTCTTCTCCTACAGATTAAGCTGCATAAAATTTATATTAGAAGTATTAAAAAATATAGTGGGAGGAAGTATGTGCTAACACTATATGCCTTTTTCCTGTTCATATGTCATGTCTCTGAAGAGCGCAAGGAGGAAGCAGCAGAAGTTTAAACCTAATGTTTATTAGAACTGAATTTTAGCAAGACTGAAACAACATCTCCATCTTAGCTCTGGAGTGCAGTATCTAGACGGTTATTTTTCCATGTCAAACCATTGAATCATAGAATCTTTAAGACTGGAAGGGCACTTTAGAGATCATCTATTCCAACCCTCCTCCACACACAGGGTAATCTGGAGCACATGGCACACGGTTGCATCCATGTGGGTTTTGAGGATCTCTAAGAAAAACAGATTCCACAACCTCTCTTGGCAACCTGTTCTGTCACCCTCACTATCAAGAAATGTTTCGTTAAGTTCCTGTGGAACTTTTGATGCTTCTGTTTGTGGCCAGTTCCTCTAGTCCTATCCACAGCCACCACAGAAAAGAGGCCAGGCCCGTTTCCCTCACTCCCTGCTAGGATGACTGCAGAACACTGCTCAACCAGCCTTTCTCACATTCTCTGATGGCCCTCAGTCTTTCCACCTCCTCCTTCAGCTCCACCACCAGGCTAAGTAGGTCCTGCACACACCCCTACCCACGGCAGGAGTTGTTTTCGCTACTCCCTGGTAACATGGAGAGGCTCCGATACTCCCTATAGCTAGAAACCTCGCCTGTTGCATGTTTCTGTGGCAGCTTAGTCTGAGTCACCACACTCTTCCTGGTGGGAGCTCTCTGACGAGCAGAGACCACAGCTTCACCTGATTTCCCTCCAACGGGAGGAATCATTGGCCTGGAGGAGACTCCCTGCCTGTCCAGCCAGCACTAACTGCCGCATTCCAGATCATTCTCTCTCCCTGGGGATGGCTTTTATATTCCCGCCTTCCCTGCTGGCTCCTCCCCTGCTGAGCCAGAGCCGCCTCCGGCCTGGAACATGGCCCGGACTCACACAGGGGTTGGCGCTGGGTCTGCCTTTGCCTCACTGCGCTTTCATGCTTGGCGACTTTCACCATGGTTGTTTGCCTTTAGACAAGCTCCTCCAGCAGATGTGCCCGCACCAGAGCCATTCCCTTCGAGATCACCCCTAGAGGGTCCTCTTTCACCCCTCCTAGGAAACCTGCTGGCTCCATTACTTCCCTAAAATGCCTGCACACCCATGCACGCAGCATGGGGAGTATACTGGGGGAACCAGAGATCGGTGTGTGATCTCAGGGTCATGATCTCACTGCAGTTACAGAGACAGGGTGGGATTAACTCACAACTGGAGTGCTGTCATGAGGGGCTATGTGCTTTTCAGGAAGGACAGGCTGGGAGGGTGAGGTGGTGGAGTTGCTCTTTATGGGGGAGAGCATCTGGAATGCATGGAGCTTAGCCTGGGGGTGAATGATGATCGAGTTGAGAGCTTGAGGGTTAGGATTAGAGGACAGGCTAGCATGGGAGACTCTGGTTTTGCTGCAGGCCACCTGATCAGGAGGAGGAGGTTGATGAGGCCTTCTGCAGGCAGCTGGAAGTTGCCTCACTGTCACAGGCCCTGGTTCTCAGGGGGACTTAATCATCCTGGTATCAGTTGTAGAGACAACACAGCTAGGAAGAAACTGCCCTGGAGGTTCCTGTAGAACATTAATGATAACTTTTTGACACAGATTATGGAGGAGATGTCACTGTTGCCATGGCTAGCAGTGCAGCCAGTTGTTAACCTGCAATATCCGCCTTTTCCTCCTCATATCCATTCTCCTCATTGGAGGATAGAGGAGAACACAACCTGGGCTCCCAGACTTTTGACTGCCATTCCTAGGGCTCTGAAATCTCGTTTGATGTTGCTCAGTTTCCCCATGGCGTCATTAGTAGTGTATGAAGCAGTAGCAAGAGATAATAGTCAGACATTTGGACAAGCCTTGGCACCACCTTCCACAGCCTGCTCAACTGTTAGATGTCTTTGATTTAAGTCACCTCCCAAGAGAGGCATTGGAGCATCATTTTTCAAGGCTATGGGATGCTGTAAGGAATTTTAGTTGCCTTTATCAGAGAGAAATATGAGAAAACAACCTTACAAAACCTGTTAATGAACAGTTGAATAACAAGCAACTCAGGAGCAAATAGGAGGAAGGACTGAACAGGAGGAGGAAAGAAGAGCAGCTACATGGAATAACTTTCTTGTAAAGCAGATCATGTCCTAGATAATCATTCTTCATGGGTCTTCAAGTGTCGAGATGGTGTTTCTCTCTAAGTCAGTATTGGCAACAGCTCACCCTAACTTATAGCCAAAAGGTGGCAGCACTCTGATCACCTTTAATCTGAATGTGCCTGTTCCTGCTTCTATTTCCTGTACAAAGAAGGACCTATGAACCAAAATCAGTCAAGCAAATACTTCTAAATGCTCCTACAAACTTACATTCCATTAAATTAACTTTCACTCTTTCGTAGGCTTTTTGTTGAGCACAACTTTACAAACAGCTTCATTTAAACAAATGCTACAGCACAGCCGCAGAAAGCAAATTTGGATCTTGTAGGTTCAAGCAATACAAAAAGGATAGACTGTTCAGTCACAGAGTAGAAAGAGTAGAGCAGATAAGCTATTAGCATCCTTTCAAAACAAAAAGTTTGTTTCAGAGAGACACTTTGCTATTCAAGATGAAACAAGAAGTCAGGCAGTGTTTGAAATAGGTTGTTTAGGAGATGCTTTTGAACAATGTCCTGCATCAATGGGAACATGCACCAATCCAAAAACAGAGATTGGCCTGCGCTGATGGGCAGAGATGCCACAAATCACAACTGATTCAGATTTAGATGGAAGCTCAGAAGCAACCCTGCGTAATAAAGGCTTAGGGGAAGGGGATTAACAGTATACAAACTTTGTGTATGAGCATTAATAGCAGGTCAAAGAGCATCAGGATGACAATGCTATGGACTGTCTGGGAGACAGAGGGGAGATGAAACAGAACCTGAGGAAACGTGTCACACCATATTCCATATATAGAGAGGCAAAACAGGAAAGCAAACCTGGAACCTGAAAAATAAATTAGGAAGAGACTCACGGTTTTGCCCGACTTCACTGTTTGTTCATTTTCTGCTGGAGAGCAGCAGGAGAACCACTAAGTATTCCAACAGCCTAGTGACATATATGCATATTTACTCTTTATTTCATAATTATTTAAATATTCTATGCAAAAGGGATTTAAGCCAAGGATTTCCCCAGAGTTTATTTTCTTTGACTGTTAGCTCCTTATTGCTTGTAGGGTTTGATCTGTCACCCAGTACTATATTTGCACCTAGATTTGTTGCCTGCTAAACTGCGCAAAAATCTTCGAAGATCACATGATAGGCACCCAAGTGCTTCTCATAGAGATTTTGCACATCCAATTGCATGTCACTTCTTGTCATTCCTATGAATATTAATGTGCTTCTTTTCTCACAAAAGTTCTCACAAACAGTGTGTACCTCTGTGAATGCTGATGAGGAATGAACAGAAAGGATCAGAAATAACATGCTGGAAAATTTGTTGTTTTGATTGGAATAAGCGTTCACACACATCTTTTCGCCTTGTTCATTCAAGCATGCAGTTCTAGAAGTCACCCTCTTTTATTATTAATTGGTTTTAGTTTCCTGTATTTACTGAAGCTACCTCTTTGGCTAGCAGTACAAGAAGCAAGTCAACATGACAACATTAGGAATAATTACATCTCAGTTTTTGCACAGAAATAAATTATTACCCTAGCAGCTGAAACAAAACACGTCAGTCACAGACAGTTTTACTTCTAAGACACAGCAACTTCCCGTATCAAAAATACAGCAGTCAGGATCTGTTAGCTGCTTGCAACGTATGACAGGCAAGGGATTCAAGTTAGCACTTTAGAAGCAACTGATGATATACTGCAAAATATTTGCCCTGTTCTACATCCCTCTGAAACCATCACCTAGCCACTTGGAAACAAGTCACTCTTCTCAGGTTCCTAATGCACCATCAGAAGCTGCTAAGAAATCACTTGGAAAGAAAAGCTTCTTCACAGCAAGAGCATTACATTGCTACTCTTGTAACTGCAGTGTACAAAAGCACTAAAAGGAATTAGAAAGAAGAAATGAAAAGCTAATTAAGAGCAATTGTCAGCACTTTTGGGCAGATACCTCACCTGGGCTTTCATTACTTGGCTAGTAATGAGAGCTGTTTTTCAATCATCTCTTGAATAACTATAATTTATTTCAGCTGTTTTTCTCACCCTGGAGAATCTTAAATTACTTACATCCTTTGGGGTTCAAATTCTGACCTACCTTGGGGCATGATTCCCAAGCATACTTCAGCACATGTTGAAATAGCTTCCTGACAAGGAAAGTTATCCTGAATCAGGGTTAATCAGCCATGTAACCTCCCGCTGCCCAGCCACAATGAAAACAGATGATAACCAAACACCTGTGGTGCCTACACTGCTAGGAGGACGAGGACACAACAAAAGCAGATGCAGATGAGCATGTACATGCATGTGAACATTCATTAAAATAGGAGTCATAATGTGTGAGGAGAGAGAGGAATTTAGGATGTGCAGCCAGTGCCTAATTTTTGAGATATGGACTCTACCAAATCACCAAGGTGCATATCTCATGAATTTAAAAAATAAAAGGCATAGGGGAAAAAAATGCCTTAGAGTGTAGTAGTGACAATTTTGCATACATTATATTGGGAGGATTTGAATGTTGAGAGCCACAAGTTCTTCAGCTCTTTCAGCTAGCCTACAGCTTGGAGCAATTGAAAGCTGTCAAAGTGCATGTGGGCCTCCAGTAAAGGGGAATGGAGATGGTGAACTTCAGTGGGTACAAGCACGTAAATGATGGGCCCAGGTCCATGTGCATCAGGTGCTACTTGCCATCCTCAGCCTTTCCCCAACCTCCTCTTCAGTAGTTTTCAATATTAACCAGCTATTCTCACCTGCGTCACCCTCAGCAACTGTTCTCGGCTGCCTCTCAGCCTCCAGCCACCCAGATGCTCGAAGTCTAGGGTAGCTCTACCAAGCATGCCTTTAATCAGTTCCTTAGACTATTTACCATGCAAATACAGCCCCTTTGGAAAACCTTCTCTTGCTCCAATCATACTGAAATTGTTTTATTCCCATACTAAGCACAAGCTTCTGTTTAGTTCAATATGTATTTTCCAGCTGTGTTTGGACTTCTGAACTGCACAGGTTCCTCCTGCACCACCCCAGGGCTCTTGTACCAACTGGGAAGCAGTCAGGCTGTTCAGTAGCTCAGCTCCTGATGAAACCATTCATCAGCCCCACTCCCAAGGTCCCAGTTAATCCCGTGGCACCGCCTCTGTAATTGGGCTGCATCTTTTTCAGGCCCAGATTAGCATTGCTTTAGCCAAGCGTTAAGGGCCCATCCTGCCGTGTCTCCAGCCAAGCCTCCCAGATGCTGCTTTTCCATGCACAGAGGAGGCTCCTGTTGCCTTTGTTTACTCCTCATGCAAATTCAAGCTGTTTTAGCAGTGCACAGTGACCTTTCCTCCAGGCGCTGCTTCTTGCACAGCCTGCAGTGGGAGGAGGAGAAGGAATTAGGAATAATACAGACTGTGTAGTATGGACATTCTAGAAATGATGCCCCATGGCTGTTTAATTTCCAGGGGGGAAAAAAAAAAAAAAAAAAAAAGATTGCTAGATGATTCAAATTTGCCAGATGATTAAAAATAAAAATCAAACCTGTGCAGGAAATGTTTAGAGTGTCTATTATAAGCTCAATTTCACACCATCATTTAAAGGCACAGTGCTTCTTCCCATGTGTGTTTTATACCCCATACCCCAAAAACTCAAAGCCAGAGCTCTTGTCCACGGCTGCTCGCAGCGCAGAGGCTGCAGGTGAAGTGGCCTCCCCACTGCTGTGGGGAGGACAGGGAGCCACGAGGAGCCAATTTTGTTGAGAATATTGACGAGCATTGTGTTTTCTTGGTTCCACTGACATCCAACTCTGGACCTGAAAGTGAAATCCGTTCCTGGGTGGTTCAGCCTGGCAAGGAAAAGCAGCCAGAGCATTCCCGAACCTTGGCTGGGCTGTGGGGGTCACTCGTTCCTGACAGTCCAGAACTGAATTCTAAAAGCCATCAAGCTACAGTAAGATCCCTTGCAGAGGTGTTGGAAGGTTTATAACCATCAAGATCAGCGTTGGGACTCTGCTAAAGTAATGTATCTTAAGAACAAAACATATACATTAGAGATACTTTCCATATGTACCTGTCCAAATACAGCTGTGCCTCTTGGCCTTTTCTTTAGTGTTTTTCAGTGGCTCAGTGGTGTGATGCAGGGATAAGGGCATGGTAATGGAGAGAAACTGTCAAGGAAGCAGACATCCCAAAACTGGTTCCATGCAAAATCTGGAAGAACTTGGTAGGTGAAATGCCATGCTTTGCGGGGACAGCACTATTAAGTCCAGTTACGTAACTGCATTTTCAGAGGCTACAGCTAATCCAATATGTCCATTTGGACTTCAGCTTACTCCGAGCAGATTTGCATGGGAAGCCCACCATTCCCTGGCTTGTTTTCCCTGGTGCAGTGCTGGACCTGTGCTAACTCTGGAGGCTGCACATCGTTTTCCCTCAACCCTCAGCAACTCCTCCATGCCCTGATGAGACCAGACGTGGCCTTTAGCACAGACACCAGCAGCCAAGCAGAAGTGGGCAGAAGCAAGGGCAGGATATGCTGGTCTAAAGTTTATCCTGCAGATGATGGCTTTGATCCAGAAGCCTCACGCAGATTAAAAATCTAGCGAGGGAGCAGCACCGAGCTTTAGAAGCTGCTTTCAGAGGGGCGTATATGCAAAGGGAAAGTGACAAATATCCGCAGAAAACAGAAACATCTTCTTCTGGCAGATTGCTCTTAAAAAATGAAAGTGACTCAAAGCAGGTGAAAGGAGATAAATTGATGTTTGGAGTCCGGAGGAGAGTGCCAGAGGAGCTTGATAAATACAGCCTATCATAACATCAGGGACATTTGAAGGGAGGACATAAAAGCACAGTGTCTAAAACTCAGCCCTCTTGGACCCAGCTGGAGCACCTGATGTAAGGCTGGCACTGTTTTCTGCATTTTCTGTGTCCTAGGTTGTCTCAGCAGTCAGGATCTATCAGTATTTCTTGCTACATTTCTTTAAAACCAAAAACACAAAGATTGCAGTTCAGGGCTTTGGGATGGTTGCAGCCTGTTTTGTCAGGGGACCACCTTTGGGCTGCTATTAGCAAGTGCTGAGTATATATACCTAGCATTGAGTGTGAGATCAGAGTCATGGTAGTGATTAATTTATCCCAGTACTCCAGTTTGTAAATGCTTTATGCTAGCACGCTGTGCAAACTCTAAGCTGCATGTGTTTGAGCAGCCCCCAGCTTCTTTTCTTCTGCGGAAAGACTTCAACACCTAGCTTGTCAGAACATGCTCCTCAGTAAGGAAAAGAGATGCCTTTCTGTCCCCAGGGAGCATTAGCTGTAGCACTCCTGACTATATTTTCCTTAGAACCTGCGAGCTTACCAGCTCAGTGCAGGAGATCTTGGCGTTGTAGAAAGTGGTATTAATGCTTCAAGGTGAAGTGTTCTCTTTGCAAATTAGCACTGATATAACAGCTGCTCAATGCAAGGAAAAGCTCTGAGCAAGCTGTTCTTCAAAGGCGTTGAAATCGTTTCTCATGCAATGGCCAGTATTCAAAATGCTGGTAAGAAGGTCCACCTCCTGTTGGACCTGCATGCACGCTTTTCATGGGTCAAAATTCCCTTATTCATTTCTGAGTTCCTGATAAACAGGTTCTCTGGATGCTCCTACAGAAATGACTTCATTAGCGAACAGTGGCTCTTCTAGCCTGGGAATAGATAAGTGCTGTGGATGTGCATATATAGCATTACACAGACTCCACATCCAAATCCACATTGGGGTTAGATTCAGCCCTCTCCCGAACTACTCTGGACTGTGTATCTGAAATCTTCTGTATGGGTTGGATAGGACAACTTGCTCAAAAACATTGACTTAATTGGAGATCAATAAGTTGAAAATGGAAATACCAGTTTCTGCAAAGTGTGACATACAGTGACATTTAAGGTAGAGCTAAGCAGAGTTGCTTCAGTTGTACTGCACAGAATACTAACAGGAATTGATTTCACCTTGCAAAGCCTGGAGCTTGTTTGTTCAACAGTTTTGAGGTGGTTTTGGTGGTTGCTTCTGATTTGAATGCTTTGCCTATTCCTCTGTTTGAAGCAGATGAGAGGGAGAATCAGCAGATCCTGTGTAAGCTCAGACCAAAATTGCAGGAGCAGGGAGAATACAGCTCCAAAGAGATTGTCAGAAGCTGGAATCTGAAGCAACTTGGGCATTTTCTCTATCCTTCTGCCAGTGTGGTGCTCTCATTGAAGTGAAGGCTGTTCTAAACAGACATACAATGCAGAAGGACAGCCTCATTTTATGCTCTGTTTATTTGCTTTATTCTAGGCTTTATTTAGAGCTGATCTTGCTGTACTGGAGCAATGTATGCTGTGGATAAGCTGCTTATAAAGCCACCCACCTGGCACTGCATGTCTCGGGGACACTCTTGGTCTCTTAAGGCCCCTTTTGTGAGGTGACACGGAGGCACTTGCATGTTGTCCTTGCCTTTCGGAGTGTTTTGTTTCCAGGAGGCTATAGGCTGAATCTAACAAGAAAAGCCTGCTCAAAACCTGTCTGAGGTTGATCCTTTGACTATTAGTCAGCACAGAGTTTAATATGGACTGAATAAATGTTTGCAGATGAGAAGTCTTATTAATGCAAACCCCACATTCAGAAAATGTGCGAACTGTTAACAGTGACTGGGTTCAGAGGACTAGCAAAGAAACAGGACTAGAACCTGTCAGAACCTGTATTTGGACCCAGAGTGAGTGAGGGTTGGGGTCTACTGACCTGAGCACTCAGGGCCTGTAAATCATACTGAAGAATTTTACAAGGATGCATCGGTCCGAATTAAGACCTTAGCAATCTAATCAAACACGTACTGGTGTTCATGCTGCTGCTCCGCATACTCCTGTTTATATGTGAACAGAGCCAAAAAGTTTAACTCCAGCATCCCCACTCAGTGGGCACTGCTGCCGGGCACTAAATCAATTACAGTCGGGCAAAGTAAAAAGATGCTTGTGTCGTGAGATTAGCAGTGGGACCACAATGTAATGGGTCTTCTGACACCAGTACTGCATTAGCTGTTTTACTCACTACGCTTGCAGAGCCCATATATTCTTTTTACCTCATCTGAGGATGATTTTTACAATCTTTTCTTCCATTCAGAGACTATTCCTTAAACAGGGAAGATAAGCAGGTGGCAAACAGCTAGTGTGGCATATCACACGCTGCAGTGCATCCAAGGGGAATCATTTCTTTGCCCAGTAAAGTCTTTCTTTCCCATGTCATATCAGTAGCTATTGGTCCTTTCTTCTAAACCTCTGGGCTCTTGGACCCACAAACTGTTTCAGCAAACAGTTACAGAGGAGGCTGAGCCACAGCTTTAACTCATCACTCTAGGGAGCTTACATCTCCAATAGATGGATGTCCTTATTTGTGATCATACACAAATCCTTCTCCTGCATCATGAGACTAGAGGAAAACATAGCTCATATTTTCATCCCTTGATGAGTGTAATTCCACTCACACGGAAGTCTAGAGTTACTCCAATATTTAGACTAATTCCAGCCTTCCCAAAGTCAGAAGGGGAGCCAAGTGCTGAGCGGGCTGGAAGTGTAATTCTGCTATCAACAAGTAGAAAGGAAGAAATATTCCTCTATTGATTACATAAAAATATGCATGACAGTATTTTGCAATAATTGCATTTCTTGCTCAGGGTACTTTCCACAGACATTTCAAAGAATCACAGAATGGTTAAGGTTGGCAGGGATCTCCAGAGATCATCTAGTGCAACCTTCCTGCTCCAGCAGGGACACCCAGAGCATGTGGCATCCAGGTGGGTTTGGAAGACCTCCAGAGAAGGAGACTCCACAACCTCCCTGGGCAGCCTGTGCCAGGGCTCTGCCACCCTCACAGTCAAGAAGTTCCTCCTCACCTGCAGATGGAACTTATTTTATGTTTCAACTTATATCCATTATATTTGTTCTAGAACGAGCTTCTCCGCTGATTCAGGTGCTATTAACATTTTCCTTAGATCGTTTTCACAAAAGAGGAGAGACACTGATGTCAATGTTGAGAAATTTGTGAAGATTCACCACTTTGGTGTCTTGGGGTATTTTAGGGCAAAATAGACTACTGTGATTTGCTTCCTGAACTTCCTTATAACCCAGGCAAGCAAAGTTCACACGATAGCATCTACTTCAAAGCCAGTGACCGGCAGCAGAGCCAGAAGACACTGGACCTTAGCTCAAAGACTTCCTATCCCCCCCTCATTATCCTGACTCATTAGTGTAATTACCACATGTGACCAAAATATGAACTTTATTTCTAGTCAAATTCCTGATATTTACAAATTAACTTATATTAAGCTACTTTATCTTCTGTAATAACAAATGAACCTACTGTTTAGCAGTTATGGATCACACCTACTTGTCAAAAAATAAGCTTGAAGGAAATCAAATGGCACCTGACAAAACCTGATAAAAGACAAGTTCAGAAATTTCAGGTCTTCAGTGACAAATACAAGGACACTGATGCTTAAAGCAGTGTGAAGAGTATAAGAACAAACCTTTTGTGGTTGTTGTGAGGAACATGATTAATACAGGTGTGATCCAGTGAACAATAAGTGATTGATATGTTTATTATTTGAAGTTCAGGTTTGATCCGTTTCAACTCACCTTAAATGAATTTGGCTTAAGAGAGACACTGCTTAGCTAATTGTACCTGGGGACTGTTGGCTCTGACTCTGCTTTCAGAGATGCCCAGCTCTGAGAATTTCCCACTGAGAAATGAGAATCAGGCTTTACAGCATCACAATTCCTTTCGTAATGAATAACATTAAGGAACACACAGCAGCAGTTTACTTCTAAATGGGATATTGCTTCAAAAAATGGAAATAGAAAAATGAAATCTCTTTTTCTATATTTGTAAGGACTTTTATGCAAACAATCCACCACCATCAATATGAAACATTTTGTCACACCAAACCTGAGGTTTTCATGCATACAACACAGTTTAAAAAAAAATAAAGCATAGAAAGGGTTAAATACCCTTTTAATTTCTCACTGATGTACTCTCTAGGCCACTAATAATGCACAGATACCAACTGGCCTTCCCATTTTTTCAGGCAATCATTTAGGAATTCAAGATTGATGCATAATCTTCCTCGTGAAGAAGTTTCTGTAGCAGCTCCAAATATCCACAAAGGTTAGTCTGCTAATGAGACTTTATCACAAAACCTGTGAAAGAAAGGGCAGGAGATGATTTATTTAGGTGGATAAATGACTGTAAACAAAAGAAAGCATTTTCTGAAATTCCTTAATTTACTTACTTTCTGAAGAAAAAAAAGTTCATTCTCCTTTAAGGATGACATATCTATGACAGCATTTTTTTTTGAAATACCATTTTGTTTAATAAATCATGTAAATTTCTGCATCTAAACTAGAGCATTACAGGCAGGCTGGTAAATAATTAACAGCTCGATGGCGTGAAGGGGGAGAAAACACCCAATTCATCAAATGAGGCAGGAAGCTGGTTATTTACAAGAAAAAAAAAAGGTTGGATCCTCCAATGCCTGTGGCTTTGCTGGAGTGTGGGAAGAGTTTGCCATATGTTCAGGATGCCCATTGGAGAAGGGGAGCCTGGGGTGTTCTGGGTTGCTGCAGACTTTTTATAAAGGGGCACAAATAAAAGTTCTTCCATGCTTGGGGGTTTTAAGTTGTTTCTTTGCACCCTTTAGCGTAAGTTCCTACTCTGGTATTCTGCTCTGGTTTGTCTTTGCAATTGCTCTGTTGCATGTTGTAGCATTCCTTTTAAGGATCTAAAAATACAGTACTCGGTGAAATAATCCTGAATGCTTTGGGGAGGCTCTTGGAGATGCTCTTGCTCATGTGTCAATGCTTTTGGACAATCTTCATGGCTCAGTCTAGGCCTATGGTGGCTTATATAAGGTGAAGCTTAAGTCCTTTCTGCAGGCATCTGCAGAACGCCAGAGAAGAAGAGTCTGCTCAGACACCCCTAAGTTAGCCACCTCTCACCCTGTGGACTCTTCCCTCCGTGGGAATATACAAAATTTATATGTCCTATACTTAGGCTTCCATAGAACAGGAAAATAAGCATTTTAACTCAGTACCCTGGATTTCCAGCTGTGCATAGATGCTGCTCATAGCACGTTTTCATGCACAATGCAGCCATGTTATTGCTTGAGTTTTCTCTGGGTAAACTTCTGCTGATGCTTCTCACAAGTGGACACCGGTGGTAGCAAGAAAAAGGCTGAATGTATCCAGGACTCTCAAATAAGCTAACCTGAGCATACGTCCTCAAATTGTATATGGCAACTTGTATATGGCAGTCCTGAGCATCCTTTACCAGCTTTAGTAGAGGAAATGAAAGCAGTCATAACTCTCACAAATGTTGCCTTTGGAAATAGGGCAATTTATGTAGGAAAAGCTCTTCTACACATTTTTCAGTATTTCAGAAAGCACCAAGACCATTATTAGACTTGAATTTCACGGAAGGTGTTCTTGGATCAAGTACTACAAAAGTACAACAAAAGCTTAAGGTACAAAAATTTTCTGTGATGCTGGCTGTTGTTCTCTTTACCCCTGAATCTTCAAGTTTTGAACCCATTACAGCAGTAACATCTTATTTGGACCATAAAAACAACTAAACAGGCTGCTGCATGGACTGGCAGAAATGTTCTGCCTTGTGAAAGCAGCTGCTTTACCTGTGCAGGCTTTCCTGCATGAATGACTCTAGACACATTAAAATGAAATATGCCAGTCAAAGGTGCTACCTTTGCAGTTAAATTGCAGTGATGTGATTTAAGAGTCAGAATCACAAGGTCCTAGCAAGCTGCTTACTGTAACTGCTCGGTGAAAATATTAAAATTATCAGGAAGCAAAACACATTATACAGAAACTTGTGGTTTCCTAAAAAGCAATTGGCTGCCCTAGGCCATTCTGGTCGGTTATTGCCCTGATGAAGCAGTTGGTGGCTATGTAATGCATGTGCATATTACTTGTGCTGATGGGAAACTGGATGTAGAAATGAATTGTAATATGTGATGCTGCTTGTAAAATTGGTATTTCTTAGGAATAACATTGTCTGTGTGCCCAGAAATGGATCTAACGACGTACAGCATTTCTGCAGTGCCAAGCAACCAGGGATTTAATGGCAAAATCAAAGCACTGATTAATTTGTGGTTAATTACGGAACTGCCTTGTAGGTCAGTGTTGCTAGCCACTGCTTTTAGAGGAGGAAAATAGGACAGCAAGGTGATTTGGGCACTAAGCAAACCTGTGGCAACACCATATAAAGCTTATTATTTAGCACACCTGTATTTGGAAGGCTGATATACCCCAAAAAGCACCTGCAAGAAGAAAGCTCTTTGTACAGGCAAGGCGTCAGAGCAAAGGAGAGCAGCCTCAGGGTTCCTGTGCTGTGCATGAGCAAGTCAAGGTATGAAGATGGGATTTACACTGACTCGTCTCCAGCCCAGTCTGGTGCTCTATCATCATCCTCTGCCGTTCTCACACTGAATCCCCTCTTACTGAGAGCTTTGACATGCAGAATCCTGGTGAGTGTATTTACATATGCAGAGCATCTGCTTTTCCATAGCGTTTTGTGCAGCGCTGTGCCTACTGTGTTCCTTCCTTCCACCTGCTCTTCTGAGGGGACCACAGTCCTGCTGGTGAGATCAGTCTGTTGCTATGGAAATCTTTGTCACAAATGAAGATTTCACAGCAAGGCAATAGTATTAAAACCCAGACATTTACATATGCCTCTGGCTGTGGGGGGATTTGGGTCTAGTCCCTGAGAGCAATGAAGATGCAGCCACTCTTCTGTTTCTTGCAGGCAAGGGAGATGCTGGGTGGTGGGGGGACCTCGCCACAGCCTCCCCCAGCTGTGCCGTGGTTGCTTTGTCACCTGGCCTGTGCGATGTGGGTTAACAACCAGTCCTGATGCTTTAATGCCTCTACCTTGGCGTACGCTGGAGCTTTCCTTCTGAAGTGCTGCACTGTGCAGTGGTAATAGCAGCAGCTGGTAGAGTGGAGTCAGGGAAGAGCATTTGAAACTGATATGTGGGGAGGCTTACTGCCTCCTACATCAGTGTACGGAGGCGGAACGGGCCTGGGAAAGGTAGTTTGGGGTAACGGAGTAATCCACACATGCCATCTTCGTGTAACTTCCCCCTAAGCATTGCTAAGTTTAGCTGAATCACTCCCAGCGAGAAACTGCTCATCTAAATCCCAAGGCCTGACTTTGAAATTTTCAGCACATCCCCTGTACGGCAGAATCAAAGCTTCTTCCCTGCTGAATACACCTTTGATCACCACTGTGAGAAATATTTGCAACCGTGTGAAACTTGAATGATTTGGGGTTTCATTACACACTTGAAACTCAGACCATTTTCATCAAAGGCATTGCTAAAGTTCACCAACCTCCTAACAGAACCTTTGATGCTTTGCAGCTTTGCATTTTGTGTGAAACTTACAGGTTTGCTAGATTTTTTACTTTTTTTACATCAAACTAGCTGGAAGTAGCTTTGACTGTGTTTTGGGACCATGGAATCATAGGAACCTCAGCCAAATTTTGTTGCATGTACAACTGCTATATGCTGTGATTTGGGCATAAAAGATGACTGCTGGGAACAAAGTTTCTAGGTTTGCAGTGGCACCCAGGTGGGAGCGTGACAAAGATCACTGATGTGGTTGTCCTCTGCTCTTCACGCTCTTGTCCCCTCGTGTGAGCAACAGAGTTTGAGATTTCTGTGTTGCAGGCCTAAGAAGTATCTTGTCCTATATCAGCCTGGGGAGGTTGATCAGCCTGTACCTACCCCTCCTGTCAGACCATACGCCGAGATCTCAATCTCTGGTTACATGGAACCTGCTGCCTGTCTTTGCCCTGGTTTTCAACCCTAGCAGAATCTTCTCAGCTCTTGCTGTTATTTCCATGGTCTGCGAGCTGTGACTTGCTGTTACTGTCACCTGGAGTCATCCAGTCATCCTGTCTATCCCCTAAACAGTCTGGTCTATGCAGAACAGGGTTGCCATGCCATTTTTGATCATCAAGGAGAAAACAGGGTCTAACACAAACAGAAACATGCTTTCAACTCTTCTAACTTCCTGCCACTAGCAATGAGGATTGTAACAGTAGCTGGATCATAAGAAAGGCCTGGAGTAGATGAATGGATGTTGAATTGGCCACTTGTGCAGGCATTTACCATATCTATAATATTTAGAGTATGTGCTTTCTTCTAACAATGAAGGCCCTGAGTGTTCAGACCACTGTTTTCTATGTAAGACTATTTGTAAAACCTCTTGAAGTCAAAAGAGTCAGAGACTCTGCTGCACAGTTCTGTTTCAGCTTTTATACTTATGGATCTTTCATTTGGGAGAGTGGGAGCTGATTTTAGATTTACCCTTTGTCCAAAACCCCAGTCCCGAGTAAACTAAGATGTTGCTCCTCTCTTCTGGATTGGAAAAAAGCAGAGAGAGTTACTTTTCCATTTTATATCTCTCCTAGAAAAGCCTTTGCATGAAATTTGAATGACAAGTTGCTTTGATTTGCCCACAATGTAAGCCTGTGAAAATCATGCATGTAACTGCTGTACAGCAAATGCTGGTCCCTTGCTGCCCAGGACTAGCGCTGCTGAGAAGCTTCCTGAGGGATGTCAGAAGTATCCAGCCCTTTGTGCTCTTTACAATATGGATTTCTTATGCCATGAAACTCGGCCTTTGCCAAGATTTCCTTGTCTCCTACCAGTGTTTTATTTAATTTGAGGTATGCTTAGAGGCGTGCTTGAGGTGTGCAAGTCAAAGCAAGGTGGCACCTTCTTTGGCGATGACCATGCTGAAGGGACAATCTTTGCCTGTTGCTCTCCCTTGTTCTCTAACTCCTTGGCCACCCCGTCTCCCGGGAGGCAGCTGCCTCCCGCTTCAGTGAAAAACACAGTGCATTAGGGCAGAGTCCAGAGCAATTGTCTGTGATGAAGAGTATATCTGCAAGTCGAAATCATGGTGAAATACAGAAGCAGACTGCATTGCGAAAGAGAGGATCGGAGGCTACAGCAGAGAAAGGAACCATTGCATTCAGTCCACTTACTTCTTGCTATGGATGAGCAAAAAACTTGCACTTCCTCGTAGTTTTCGTGCCCCTCACCGTTCAGGAGTGCTCAGACCCTGTTGCTAAACCTGTCTTCCACAGACATGTCCAAGTGCAGTGAAGCAAGTAACTGGATCACACAGGGCTGGTGGTGCTCCCTTTCATGGGGGTGTCAGGGACGTGACCTCCCTCTTGCTGCTGTTTCTGCACTGAGCAGACAGGCGCAAACCTGATTTACATCAGCTGAACTGAAGTGACATGAGAGTGAAACAGTCACATGTCCTCATTAGGAAGCTCAACAGATAGAGAGGAACGTCGTAAAGGACAGGAAGCTCTGCAGGGCTTGCTTAGTTAACGTGCAGGCAGCCTTTATGTCTCCTTTGTGAATGTCCCCTTCTCACATTACGTGGCTGATTTTCTGCCTCTTCCTTATTTAATGCATTGGAAAGAAAGCTGCACTTACTTATTCCATCTAATCCTCTTAGACTGTCTACTCTCTGCACCATGTGTGTGCTGTGAGTGACTGTTGCATGGCACGGCAGTGAAACACAGTGAATAAATAACAGGTCAGTGGCTGGAGATGGGCCAGGTCTTGTAATAAAATAAATTGTAGGTAGAAATTGTTGAATCCACATTAGAGTGGACAATGAGGAACTGTGTTTGTATCTCCAACTGGCCAGGGCTCTGCTCCCCTGGTGGACACAGTGCTCTTTCCACCTTCACAGGAATCAGAGGCAGCAGGGAAGCCAGGTCAGTACTCTGCAGTGTAGACATGGCCAAAATTACCACTCTGGCATCCCCAAAAGATAAAACCAGGCAAACAATGAGTTGCAATTCTTCAATTGCATCTGAATTAAATTCTCTGTTGCTCACTTTCATTTGGTACCTTGGAGAACTCTGATGTGAGGTTTTAAGGTGTTACCTGTTTGCAAAGCTGCATATACCCCAAGCTTGAAGACTGTGGAGGTTCAGCAGCTTGTGAGACCCTCAGATCTGTGTGCACAGTGTCCTGCGCCTGTGTGTTGAAGTCTTCACGCAAGATGCTTGTCTAGTGCAGGCTTTGAGAGCTGCAGCCTTTGCAACTGAGGGCTGTCTGCGTGAATTCGCTCCTAGCTCACTACAGAAGCACTTTGTTACCTTACAGATGTCCCTTCAAGAATGAGGATTTATAGCAAGTGTGTACACACACAGTCACACACACACATACAAGCAGTGTCCAAATATTGTTGTGGGAATGCTTTTTTTATGTGCAGAAGTGGGACTCCCATGGAGATGAATTGTCTGCCAATATAAGGGCACAGGCAAGTTCTTGGGTACAACTGCCTGTACTTCAGCCCTGCTCAGTTGCTGCCAAAGGACAAAATTCATCAGAGCAAGGGCTGATGGACTGAGGAGGAGAGGACAGCTGGGGACAGACAGAGGAAGAGGGCCAGGCAAGCAGGAAGGAGCTGGTGGTACCAAAAAATAATCTGTAAACAGCTGGAGTGCTAGGAAGGGTGCTAAGGCCGAGAGTCATGACCTGAAAATCAGGACTGGGAGATAATTTGTAAGGAAAAATAACTAGTAAGAACTAATATAATTCACTACTAAGGCTGTGTCCTAAAATCACAGTGTATATCTTTACAAGCATCAGCAAGAGGCAGTGAAAGAATACAACACTACTGTATACACGTGAGCTGGGAAAGTGGAAGAGGATGGGGAGGCATCTCTCATCTGCAGCTCAGACAGGGCCATGTAATCCCATATGCGACAGTTCAGGAAAGGCCACCCTGCCTGAAGAGCGGAGCTTACAGCGGCACCAGCTTTTGTGTGGGTGTGCGCACACGCGGCGTGCATCCAGATTAGCCACGGCGCATATGGATATGGTTGCTAACTATTGCGTGCAAACCGTATGGCAGGTGAGAGTAAGTCAGCACACACGCTGTGGAGAGGGCGGTCAGAACAAGGAATCCTCCCCTCCCGGTGAGAAGGATTTGGCTTCAGCCTCATGCCGGCAAGAAATTTAGAAGGATCTAAGAGCAAAGAAGGGGGTTCATTGGGAACTGGGAGCCTGTCAGACTCAGAGATTAAATGGAAGCACAACAAATCTGGGTTGTTTGTGCCAAAACCAACTTTGATTACTTTGTAATTCAACATGTGTTACCAGTACCTATTATTAGAAATCCAAACTTCCTCCACGGTGGGAAGAGTCTGAGATGGAGCTTTCTAGCCTGGTGTAAGTTAATTACAGTACACATGTTAAAAGCTGCATCTGTCTTAGTCAATCTAGTTGATTATTGCAGCACTTTATTTTTAGTTCTCATCAAGGTGAAGGATGACACTAATATAAATGGAGAGCTTTCCGCACATCTTGCTCAACTAAGCACTCACCAGAACCAGCCATGCCAGGTCTGATAAGACTTTCTCCTCCTGAGCTGCGTGGCCTGGATGTTGCTCCCTGTGAAGCCCTTGATGGACTTGTAAGAAAAAAAAAAAAGTTTCTGTAGTGTGCTTTGACTAAGGAATTGCAACGAAGTGAGACCTGAGCTATAAAATTTGGCAGTGGTTTGGCCTGGTTTAGTCCTGGTCCCGTGCAGGAGATATGGAGTGACCTTTGCTGTACATTGGAGCACTTCTCACTATTACAGCTTCTAACACAGCTCCTCGTGAGCCCCGGACCTGTGGGAGCCCTATTCTGGTTTCTGCTTGGAGCACAGATCAGAAGGCTCTGTCTCCTTCCAAAACTGAAACGAAGAGGTAAACAAGCAACAAAAAGTCTTGAGCAAAAAAAGGAGGCTTTCTTTTGGTTTCACAACAGCAGTCCTCTCAAAGCAGTTAATGAACAGCCTGATGGCAAGGCTGTCTCTATGGACATTCCTCCTGGAGTAGTTATTCTTGCTGTGCGATTTTATGATCAGGAAACCTAATCAGATGGTGATGCAGAATGACAGAGAGAGAATTGTTAGACCCTCATCTGATCTAAACCAGCAATACTCCGTGGAGCTGGATTTATTCCTGTAAGAACGTCTCATGTTTTGGCTTTCTGAATGTGTACGAATAAGAGCCTAATTGCCAACAACACACTATATGTGGACGTTCAGCGGTGATATAACAGGTGCCAGGTGTGCTTTTGTGGCAGAAATGTGTGTGATGCCTTGTGCAGCTGGTGTGATGTGTTTGCCAGATGAAAGGGAAATCTCCAGAGGCTGCTGACTGATGCTCTGCCCTGTAGCAGCATGGTAGGATGATGCTCTCTGATAACAGAGATCAAACCATGGTTCTTCTGATTCCTGTGTCTTCTTTGTTGCTTGTTTTGTTCTGTCATCTCTGGAAAGTTGGAGCTGGAAAAGCTAGGGTTCTTACAATCCAACCTCATCTGTTATGGTACAATGTACAGCAAGGGTAATGAGAAGGTAGCTGTGATCCACAGTGGTTCATCCTTACCTCAGCAGAAGAAAAGTCCCCTATTTACCACTTCTGTGGATCGGGACATTGAAACGGTCAAACCTGGGTTCAATGGCCAAGTGCTCCTTGCTCCCGTATAGGGGCTGAGATGAGGACAGTGCTGTACTGCAGTAGGCACTGGGGATGCAGCACCTCTCTGCTCACTTTTTTAAAGTTATGCATCCAGTATAGGCTAGTGACTGCTCCTGTGATAGGAGACAGTTTGCATTTGCTAAAAGATGACATCACTGACCATCCCTTTACTGAATATAGTCTCCAGGTTCTTCTGCAGAGATGAGAAGTATGAACATACCCAGAGAGCTGTTCTTAATCCCTGGGCTGTATTTCTGATGCAGACAGAGCACAAGCTCTTGAAATGCTTTGAGAAGGATTTTCAGCCTTCTGTTTAAAGTGGGCCTTGATGATGACTGGTCTACATGGAGGGCATCTCTGGGATTGGCACCATAGGAACAGCTGGAGCGCGACAGTCTGTTGAAGTGGTGGAGCCACTGTGTCCAACTCCCACTGACTGCAGCAGGAATGTGTTTATTATGAAACAGCTAATAGCTGTGTGATCAGAGAGAACTGTTGCTCCATGCAAGATGAGCTTCCAAAGGTCACAGTTGCTCTGTGTTTACTCCCAGGAGGTCCGTGATGAGAGTATGGTATGAGGGATGGAGAACACCACGTACTCACTTGCAGGGGCTCATGCCATATGTCTATGTGAGGCTTGTCCTGCAGCCCTCAAGGTGTGGGACTGACCGGAGCATGGGGAAATCCTCCCCTCCGTGGCCAGTAGATCAGCCCTCCTGCTGCGAGTGGCCATGGTGGCCAGGGATATTGTGCACACCAGCTGTGCCCGGAGGCCAGGCACGTGCCCGCACGCTGCAGGCATGCTGGGCTTGTCCTTCCTGCTCGTCTGTGCCAGGAGGAGTGACCGGCATGGTGAAAATGCCACTGCTCAGCGTGAGCCTTTGCAGTGCTGCAGCCCAGGGGTAAAGCATTCAAGTGCTCACACCGAGGGAGCCTCTCCCACCGGCACCAGCTGCAGTGTCCACAGGAGCTCCTCTCCTGCAATGGGAGCATCCCCTCCGCGCCCTGGGAAAGCGGATGAGAGATTGCTTCTCCTTCCATAACAAATAACTTCTCAGCCCGTCCAGGAGACTTTCAATTTAACTGCTCTCTTTGTGCCTTTCATGTTTTCTCTTTGTTTGGGGAGCGCTAATGCAGCCTCTGAATAAGCATCCGTGCTCGCAGGAACAAATAGGGAAAGGATAATAGTATCCAAGGGTTTAGGGGAGAGGTTAAAAAGTGAGCCAGACTACAGACACACTGATGAATAGCGGTCTGCCTGACTAATATTACAAAGGGAAAAGACAGAAAAATCCCAGGAAAATGCCTCTAAGCAGTGATTGCTTTCTCAGAAAGCCGTGCAATTAGACATGAAAGGAGTCCTTCCCAACTTTTGTGAGGCATTTAAAATACTATTATAAAATAATTAAGGAAAATGAAATAACCTGAGACCATCCTTCCCCTACCTCCTTCATTTGTTGAGATGGTGGAGAAGGCCACATAACCTTTCTGAGGAACCTTTACATCATTTCAGTAGGCCTGGCACCCTGCGAGGCTGTGCAATACCAACCAGCAGCAGTACCTGCTGTCCTACAGGAGATAGGAAGTTTTTGGTGTTAACAGTGTCCTGCTGGTATGTCCTGCACAGCCAGAGCCCTCACAGTAGCTATTTCTTAAAGCCTCTGGGACTCCAGGGCCCATCTGAGCTGCTTTCTGTTGCACAACAAGTTAGTCTGCTGTAGAGCAGACACTGTGTGTGTAATGGTGCTCATCTGGTAGTGGCCAGGATCTCCTTGCTTCTGCAGGAAGTCTTTTGTGTAAGCTGAGCATTCCTGAGCTCAGAAAGGACAAGAATGGATTAATTAATTTTCAAATCTGTTCAGCAGCCAACTGGTATCTTCTCTTCAGGTTTTCCATGTTTACTCACTCTGCTGCTGAGAGCTAGAATCCAGTGCTTTTACAAGAAAAATGCTATATATGATCATGCATTTTTAGTATCTTGTTAACTAAAAATGATTCACTAGCTTGAAAGCTCACCAGGCTGTCAGTGCTGAATTTAAAGCATTTGTTAGAATGATTCTCTTTCCTTTTTCCCTCCTGCTTTGCTTCACACTTAATGTCCAGGCCTCCCAGAGAGGCACCAGCTGCTTTGGAGTAGCTCTGCGTGACCACAAGACGTGATCCAGTTGCAGGTGGCAATGTCCCTCTTGGAAGACTGTCCTGAGAGTCGAGACCTCTATGCATGGACGTAGCTGCATGTGTACATCCCTATGTATATGGGACTGTACCTGCTTCTGCTTGATCATTAATGGGTCCCCTCACATCAAGGGGACATGGTGCACTACAGCTCCACAACGTCCTGGATGCTGGTGAAGCCACTTCATATGTTGTAGCAGCCAAATATCTGGCTTATGGTCTCCATAACACATCTGCTTATGGTCTCCATAACACGTCTGCTACGTGTTTGAGGAGCCAGTGCTCCTCATATCCTCATATCCTTCTTCTGCACTCAAATATCCTTCATCCCTGACGAGAACTGCACATCTTTTTCAACCAATTGCTACTAAGGGTAATAGTACAGAACCCAAACCCCTTTCACAGGATTTTCAACGTCACTGAACTCAGGAAATTCAGTGGTCTGAGTAAAAAGGCAGGGTATGATCCACTGGATTTTATTTAAGGGAGAAAAAAAAGTGTCTTTCTGGAATTTTCTAAGAAGAAATGCAGACCAAAGGAGATGTGAAGTTTTCTATTTTTGATATTTTCTTTCACGTCATGAACTCAGCTGAACTGTGTGTATTGTCAAGCATTTCTTTTGGAAAAGCGTGAATTAATGAGTTTCGGGACTTAATACATGCCCTGAGAAAAGCACTTCACTCTTTCTGCTTTTCCCTTTAATGTAAAGTCTCTTTGACAGGTTTTCAGGAATGTTCTTCCAGTGACTCATCTAAAGTGCTGGGGAGAGCCTGAATCTCCAGCGTGATTACCTCGAAGGAAAATGAGACTCCCACGTTTGTGTGTAAGTAGCATTTGATGGATCTATCTCTTTGCATGGGAAATTCACCTTTCTAGATGATTCTAGGTATTAGGGAGGACTTCTTAGTATTCTGTGCAATGTCAAACGCCATTGGCTCTAAGGAGATGCAGGTAGCACCTCATACACTGGTGAAGTGCTAGGGCAATGTAAGTCCCTGTGCTGTCATCCACATGCTTGGCCCACCACATCCTGTGCTGAACCTGCTGTGCAACCAAGCCAGGCCTTGTTGAGACAGCTGTCCCATACAAATCAGTCTGGGACGGCTCAAAACTACTTGCAAAAAGTGAGTTTCACCATCAGAAAGGCAAGAAACTTTTTCTTTCTTTTTTTTCTCTCTCTCTCTTTTTTTTTTTTTTTTTAACAAAAGCCTCAAATCTGGAGGAAGGAGTGAAATCTATGGGGACAGACTAAATCCCCAGAATCTGTGGATTTCTCCATGCTTCAACATCTCATTTTCCTCTGCTTGTGTGAAATGAATTAGAGGTTTCAATGCAACTCCTGGTGGAGAAGTGCTCACATCACAGCTGCCACTAATTGGCTCCCTTGTTAGCAGCCTCAGAGAGCGGCAAGGAGCAGCTCTGCTAAGTAACCTGGATTTCTAAAAGCACCAGCAGGTCCCAGCCTGCCCCTAAGGTGGGCCATGAAGCTGAGACGAGCGTTCTGACATTTGACCCCTTCCAAGGAGCAGAACGTTAAGACTTCACTTTCCAGGCCTGCCAATCTTGCATCAAATTCCCTTAAAAGGCTTTGTTTGTGATGGAAATGTCACCCTGATGGATTAATTGAGTTATAACATATGCAAAGTAATGTGGAAAAAAGAATGCAGTTGCATTATCTGTCATTAATGCCACGAATAGGCGCTGCTGCCTGCAGTGACGGCTGTCTTGAATGCTAAAGGATTGCAATCCTAGGTGCACCAAATGAGGTATTTTCATCAGGAAAAATGTAATTTCAGACTCACTCACAGTTGAAGGAAAGGGAAACATATCTGGGAAGTGGTACTGGGGTGAGTAAAGTGGTTCATCTATCAATATTGATAATAACACATAAAAGTGTGGCTTGCGTATTATCTCCCAATGAACAGAAGACAGAGACTGAGTTCCATGTAATTTAATTTCAATTAGTGCATTGGAGCTTTTTAAAGAATGGACTATATATTTTTCCACAGTTACTTGCAGACTATTAAACACAATGCAGAAAAATTATTATGTAAATGAGAATTATCTTACCTGCTTTAGTATCTTTCTCCCTCTTTCTTCCCCAGATAATTGGGTAGGTAGACTTGGGGAAAAAACAGATGATGGGAAGTGTGAATAATAAAATCTCTGCATTACTCTCTCCTCTTGGGTGGAGAGGCCCAAAATATATGTGTGTGTCAGTTTAATTTAATTTGCTCTTAATTAGCTTAAATAGTAGGCTTTCTTTCCTTTGCTTTCACTGCATTTCTGCCCAGGCTCTCATTAGGCGCTGTGCAAAAGCAGGTGCTTATTAAAAATCCCCTCGTGTTTATTTACATTACAAAGCTCTTCCTAACACTTGCAGCAAAGGAAACTGCAGTCTTGGCCCCAGATGCAGCCTGGGGGAGAAGGGCAGCAGCACCCTCTTTCTATGTGTTAAAATCCCAGAGCACTAAATTGCAGTACTTACAGAACTTGGTTTTTTAAAAGAAGTGGTAAGGTATAAGTATGCTTAAGAGAGAGAAGTTGAACATCTCTCACTAGCGTCTTCGGTGTGTGTCTTCAGCATATCCTGCGGTCTGCAGAGGCCGATAGGACAGCAGGGCTTGCACGTACCAGGGTGGAAAGATACTAGTAACCCCAGAGTGAGGAGGTCTGGTTTTCAGTTCTTTTATTCAAGCCATTATAAAATCCAAGAGAAAAAAAAAAAAAAAAAAAAAAAAACTTAGCTCCTTTCTCATTTTCAATTCAGCAGCCTCATCAGTTCCTTCTTTTCATTTTAGTTATCTCCACCTAGAAAAAAATATAGGCATGGAGCAATGACTAAACTGTTAAATACCCTGGCTCTACTTGTGAGGCAGACACGTCCAGCTGTGCTCCAGCTCTGCAGTGCAGAGCGGTAGTTTGCCGTGTTGTCAGGTTAAATGGTTTCCTGTCTTCATCCTCAGTCCTCAGGTGGGCTAGGTTCACTGGATGTGCCCATGACCGAGCTTTTAGAAGGGGGCAGATTGAGCAAGAGTCTGTGAGAACTCAACACTAAAAGGGAATGAAGATGATCAAATAGGTTCAGAGGTAAAGTGTAGTGGTGAATATGGAAAGGAGTAAGACAGAATAGTTGACTCTTTCCTGACCTAACTCTAGAGGAGCTCCTAGAGCTGCAGCAGCCCCTGACAGCTCTCACAGTGCTTGGATACCTTGGCCCACCTGAGTGGCAGCACGACGTATGGCCTCTTGACCAACTCACCCATGGCATAACTTTTGGGGTAATGATGTTAATCGTTCCTTATACCTCAAAGCAACTGCTGCTGTGCTGACAAAATGTGGCCAGGTCAACAGTGATGGTACAGGAAGAGACAGGACCAAAGAGGTGGCTGGGCACGTAGCAGCTCCTGGGGCTTGACCCTTCCTTGCTGCAAATACTCCCAACCAGATAAGGACACAGCAGCAGTGCAACCGGTTCCTTCTCCATTCGTTTTTTTTTTTTTTTTTCCTGAGTTTGCCATCACTGCTATGGGCGCAACTGCTTGTTTGCATTTGGCCCTTGGTATCCATGCTTAGAGCCAAGAGGGACTTGTGAGATAGTTGTGCCCGGTCCCTGATGTCCATGGCAAGCAGCCACATGTCTGTTCAGCAAAGGGATCATGCTGTCATAGTCCCCCAGGAGGCAAAGGACTTGTCCTGCTTACAGCTACCTTCACAGGTGGATTTGTAGGAGAGATTAAACCCAAGCTGCCCTGGTCTCTCCTAACAGCCCGGTTGTGAGGATAATGTGTAATGAGTCCATTTGTTGGGTCTGCTGATGTGATCTGATTTCATACTGTGTATTTAGCAGAGAAGCTCTTTCCCCTTGAGCAGCAGCATGCACTTTGCAGTTACTTCTTTAAAACGAGTTAGTTATACACTTGCTACATGTTATTTTGAATTCTCTTGAAGATCAAGGACGCTACAAAGCCAGGAAGATAAAATTAGCATCGGAGCTGTAGCCTCTGCCTGGTATAAGAAATGCAGATCAGCTTCACTTGCAGTGAATGCTGGAAGGTGAATTTCATTTAAGTCTTCTTTTCAGCAGACCTAGTTCTGCCATCCTTATTTGTTTTGAATGGAGCCATAGTCCATATGCTGTCCCAACATTTTCTACAAGGCAACTTCTAGAGAAATTATCAGCACGGGTGTTGAATGGGACCTCAAACTGATAAGAAATCAGTTTGTTCAAAATCAGTGCTTATTATTTACCCTCAGCTGGATTTTTCAACAGAGGACTGAGGGGTAACAGTAAGGTTGTGCATTTGTATACAGCTCTCAGAAAAGCAGTGCTAAATACAGCACCAAGTTTCAAGGCTGTTAAAAAAAATGAGAATATGTACAAACATAGCCACTGAAATGAGTTAAATATTGGGAAAATGCCTTCAGATCTGGGACTGTGAGGCCCATTTGTTCAGGTTATGTCAGAGAGAGAAAATGATGGGTATTGAGGAGCATTTCAGTGCAGCAGAGGTAAGCCCAACAATTGCCTGAAGTTATATGGACAAGCTAAAGTTTTTAAAGTAAGATTCACTACCAGAAGGGATGGCCCATCAGAAGGAATGCCCGACATGGTGACCTGAAGACTGTCTCTCCATGCCTTTTCATCATGGCAAGATTTTTTGGTCAGGTGCTTTTCAAATGCTCTTTCTTGCTTCTCTCCCCTGTGCAGCTCTATTGCTGGCATCTGCCAACACCTCTCACCACATCCCAACCACAGGCCTGCTCCAACTCAGGTCCAACTCAAGTCCCACCTTGTCTCATGCTGCATGACTGCAAACCACCAAGGACAAAGGTAAGGAGGAAAGTCCAGGTCGGCATCCCCTAGCCCAGCACTCCTCTGACACGCACTGAGCCTCTCCTTGCATGCAGGTTACAGCACTAGAGGAGACTAGGCCAAGAAATGCTTGGCAGAAACTTCAGAGTTTAGATCCTTAAACTTTAATTGTCCTTTGGGGATTCACGTAATACATCCCCCTATGTATTTGATGGTGAAATACTAGTTGTCTACTTGAGGACAGGCCTAAAATTCACCCTCTTAACAGCCTTGCCTGGACCCATCGGGGCTCAGAGATGCAGCACTGTCTGTTGGACCTGGTCCAGGAGGCAACTTCAGGCTCACCTGTGAAATACGGACCTGGACAGAACCCTGTGGGCTCTGCAGCCCTTTTATCCAATGGCTCCAGGATTAAACAACCGCATTCCAAAACTGGTAAACAGTTGCAGATGTTTTAATTTACAAAAGGTCATTATTTTCAGCTACTGATGAGTTATCACCTTCTGAACTCTCATTTCACACTGTCTCAGACTGGGCATCCAGAAGCCAAGGAATCACGTACTTCCAATGAATTCCCACTAAAATAAGAGGCATATTTCCCATCTCTTTCTTTAGACTACTTTCAGAATAGTTCTGAGTATCTCCACAATGTCTGAGATGATTTATGGAGTAAGATCTAAGTTAGATTGTCAACCAACATAAATGGGTATCAATCCCTTGATCTCACTGGATTTATATCCATTTATGCCAATGAAGGATTATTCTTGCAAGAACTTGGCTACAAGTATCCAAGCTTTAAAGTCTAAGCTGTTTTAATTGGACTCAGAGGTAAAGGGTTTCATGTTTCCAAAGTGAATACTCAGTAGGATGAATTCAAAGACACTTTCACAAAGTTACTGATATGCACTTAAAAGTAGGTGTTTCTGGGAAAATCACTGTAATTTATGCTCGTATATTTACAGCAAGCCAACAAGAAATAGGGCAGATGCAGTCCATTCATTCAATTACAACAACCAGCCAGGTCTAGATTATTAAAAGCAATAGTATCATATGCAACTGCTTCCTGCTCTACTAATGGTCATGCTGGGCATTGCCACAAACTTGATACCTGACCCTGACTTCAGGATCTGAATTTTCAGATCCAGATTTTACTTGTGCCTTTAGGGAAATAAGATTGCCATCATCCAGCAGTCCCCAGAGGGATTCATCTTAGAGGAGATGATTGGCCTGTGAGACAGCCCAGCATTGCCTTTGGCCACAAGACATTAAAGCACTAAAACGAGGACCCAAGGGAGTAGCAAGGCAGGATGCAGCTCGTGGCCCACCAGAGACCGGTCACCACTGCTCTATTTATAGGAATAAAAAAAGGACAGGATAAACTGTCACAGCGAGAGCTCGTTATCCCAGCACAGCAAGTACTGGGAAAGCTGATTGACTGCTAGTATTCTGAAATTTTTGTTTTAGTGTATTCAAGTATTTCTTTCCTAGGGAAAAGGAGAAAGTCCTTAAGGACTATGGATGACTGGGGTTCCCAAGACAGCAGGAAAAAAAAAAAAAAACAAGCAAGTTTTATGTCTTACTGTTTTATGCCAAAGCTAATATACACAAATAAAAGAAAAACATGGGAGAGGCAGCTCCTGTCAACTTCCATCGCTCAGGATGCTCATTTGTGAAATGCACCAAAAAAACAGGAGGCAACTCCTTATTTTTGGCAAGTAATGAGTTTACTGGCTTGCTTGCTTGCTCCCCTCTCCCCTTCCCCTCCCCCCCAATCTTTTGGGTTAGCAAAAATAATTTACTCCTATTGTTTATTCTTGGCTTCATCAGAAGACAAGCATGGTTGTGCTAAGCACTGAAGTGCATCTGAAACAGATAGGTCCTTGCCCCAGAAGACCAGGAAATACAGGCAATTATAGCAACAACTGGCAAAGCTGAAGGAAACAGGGAAATGACCATGATTAGAAAAGTTTAAAGACTGCAAAGACAGTGATTGTGTTTCACCTTCCAAGCATCTGCCTAAAGCATCACGGAAATTGTTTGCTTGATCCCCAAGTCACTGCAGGTTGAGGTTTCACACTTTTCTTTCTATCATTTTACATTTCAGTATCTCCTTTTTTTTTTTTTTTTTTTTTTTTTTTCCCCAGTGGAAATATTTCCATCCCAGTATATTACTGAAAGTGTCTTTTTCTTTCCCCTCTGGCAAAGAGCTTGTTTCCCTGCTCTTACTCAACGCATGGAGTGCAGCAGCAGCAGCTGCAAAATGCATCCACAGGGAATAAGGAGACAAGGAGCATGCTACAGCCTTTGTCAGGATTCCCTCTGTTGGAAGCAATGGGACAGCGCTTTTGGTGAGTTTTCTTACCTGTTCTGACACAAAATGCATACCTGTGTGGATATACCCACACACTGGTTTGCATTACCTGCTTCCAAGCTACTGTGAAAGCTGTAGAGTAAAGGAGATGAATGTTATTTCCCAGCTAGGTCTGCTACTTAGAACATGTGGTTTTGCTTTTTTTTTTTTTTTTTTTAATATTGTTTTTACTTACAGTCTTTCTAATCTGCTTGGAATTAGGAAAAATTCAGGCTTGGAAAGTGTTTCCTCATTAGAAGAAATTTTGCAGATTTGAAAACCTCATTTAAATTCCTCCTAATGTTCTTTGGCTTGAGCAAGTGAGCTCTTAATGTCCATTTTAATTAATTAAAACTTTTCCATGGGATTTCAGCTGGGCACCTAATGACAGCAGGTCCCAGGGAGGTGGACATGGTCCAGCTATGGAGGAGACCGCCAGGAACACCGGAGCATCCTTTCCGCGCTCACGCACATCCTCGGGGCACAAGCTGCTGCATGTCTGAGGTGAGGTGGCGGGAGCATTTAAGAGTGTATCTTTGCTTTCCTCACTTTGGCAACAGGAGAAAAACCTATGAAAACAAGCACAGGCTTTGTATTCGGATCATCTGTGGTAGCATGGAGTGGGCAGATCCCAGAAGGAAAAGCACCTGCCCATACCCGGGATGTAAGTGGTTAAAAAAAACATAATATAATAATAATTTCACACTGTGCAGGTGTTGCCACAATCGTGGGTTAAATGTTTGAAAGGTTCCTGGAGGCCTCGCTTTCTCTGGTCATTCCAGCAGCTGGGAGTGAGACAGAGCCCCCCAGTCCATGTCCCTGTCCTGGTTCTGCAGGACTTGCTCCCCATTCAGAGCAGGAGGCTCCATGACACCTCCTCTGCTCCCATTCCAGCATTTTCCACATATCCTCCAGCTTCTGCTCAAACCCTCCGCAGGTTTGCTCGGTGGCTGCAGCTTTTTATGACAGGTCCCAATTTCCATGACAACTGCAATATTCCTTCTCTACCCCACTGTGGGGACACCCCCCAAACAAGCACCTAGATGCTTCTAGAAAATCAAAGGGAAAACAAAACATTCCCCAGGATCTCTGCTCAGGCATCTCACAGGGTGAAGGATAACGGTTTTGGTGATCAAGAGACCCCACTTCAAAAGCAACCAAACTGCCTCTCTCAACAGGGTTATTAATAAGGAATAATTGTTTTAGGTGCAGAGAAAAGAATGCATTCTCTACGCCCTTCCCAAACCCCTGCATTATTTGTTGTTAATGAATAATGAAAGATCCTTTTGTAGTGTTTTCCACCCATAGACGTTAAAGGGATTGTTAGGCAGTAATAAATAGGACTTTATGGAAAATCATGTAAAGCTGTTTTTGATGATAACTTAAATCTGCAGTAATGTGAAATCATCTTTGTTTGTTTGTTTGTTTTGGGGGGTATTTTTTTTAAAGCTTTACAGATATTTTTTTCTAGCAGATGGAGAATTTTGGTCAAAAAGCAGAATGCCCCAACCTTGGGAAGTTATTACTCAATTCTTTCGAAATGTCACTGCACAATCCCATGGAAAGTGCCATGTGCTGCTCCATGGTCCCGGTGGAAGAAGCCTTGCTGCCCTGCTGGCTCTGTGTGCAGACCGTGGGGACGCACTTTCTCCCCTCCCAGAGGGGCTGCTCTGCCCCTTAGTCCCAGCCTTGGCCCTGGCTCACCAGGGCTCTCCTGTTTACTGCAGCAGGCAGATGTGATCTGTGGGTATAAATCCTGGCTACAGTGAGATGAATCTGGTGCAAGCAAAGGCACTTCCAGAGGGTCACTGACTTTTATGGATGCTGGGTGTTTGCTCCGCGTGCCCCTGAGCTGGCAGGAGGAGGTCCCCACGGTGGGGTCCGCAGAAGTGGCACCATGCGGGGCCAGCATCGCCCCAGCCCGGCTCCAGCCCACGCCAGGACGTGACCCGAGTTTTCTCTCTCAGTGCTGTGCCCTGCCAAGCCCCTAAACATCCAAGACCGGCTGCTGCGCTTGGCACATCCCTCCCTCCTCCTCCTCCTTCCCCTTCTGCGGGACCCGACTGGCGCCACAGATTAACCCCAACGTGGGGGACATGGTGCTGGGATATGGCCGGCAGGGATGCAGGAGGCACATCCCCTTGGGACAAGGGTCGTGCTGGGATCAGACCCCCCACCTCTCTGGGACACGTTCGTACCAGGATCAGACCACCCCCCCGCCCCAGGACACGGCCATGCCATGATCGACCCCCCCGACCCTGCCCGGCACATGGTCGTGCCGGGATCATACCCCGCATCCAGGACACGGCTGCACCGCTATCAGCCCCCTCCGGGACACGGACGTGCAGGGTTCAGACCTCCCGCCCAGGGACACCATCCCGCCGGGATCACACCTCCCACGGGGGACACGGTCGCGCCGGGACCAGACCCCCACCGGGGCACGCAGTTGCGCGGGGATCAGCACCCCCCGCGGGGACACGATCCCGC
>NW_020455539.1:218271-276127 GCF_003342845.1 Nothoprocta perdicaria
GTCTAGAATGGCTGATGCCACAATAATTGATTATTGTTTTGTTCCGTTTTTTTTTTTTTTTTTTTTTTGCTTTTTCACGGGAGTTTTTCGCCGCTTGGGCGTTTTCTTCTCGCTCGGAGGGGGGAGAAACTTTGCTGGCTGAGAAGCAAGTGCCGGGGGGGGGAACGCGGCCCCAGCGCGCCCGGGGCTTCCCGGCTGCGGGAAGCAGCAGGATCGGGAGCGACTCATTCCCACGCAGCCCCGGGGCCGCCGGGCGCCCTCGGGCACCTCGGGAGTGCCCGGAACGGCGCCGCGTAAAGGGGAGCCGGAGGATCCGGGCGGTAGTCCCGGCTTTGCACCCGGGCAGGGTTCGGAACGCGCTCGGTGCTGCCCCCGTGGAGCCCTCGTGTCTCCCGGAAGAACCCGCGCCTTGTTCTAGCAGGTGGCGCCTCTTTGAACTAGTGATTTGTGCGAGTGTTCGAGGTGCGGTGTGAAACTCCAGGGGTCTGCTCCAGGCTGCTGCCCGAGAGCCTTTCCTTACATTTGAACAGCCGGAGATCCTTGGTTGGGCTCAGCACTCGGGAAGGAGGTCGCTCCTACGGCTCATCTCGCGTGTGCTTAGGCTGCTGAGAAGATTTAGGACTGATTTTGCTTGCACGGTGCCCAGTATCAACATGCATCTCTGTTTTCCTGACCTCGTCCCTAATTCCCAGGGGTTTGCTCAGTGCTGTGGCTCAGGTAATCATGCTGGGCTGCAGCTTTTGGGGCTTTTCCGCCTGCCCAGAGCTGCTCCATCGCGGGTCACTCTCCTGCCCGAGCTCTAGCCGAGACACAAGTCAGTAGCAGCAGGACTGAACTGGGCTCCCGCCCTAGGCAGGGAGTTATCTACCCCTGCAGATAGATACTGCAAGCAAATAAATACCCCATGCCGGCGTGTTCCCGCTGGTGAGGAAGCTGCTGTGGGCAGCGGGTGCCTGTGCTTAGTGGCAGCATCTCCAAAGCTGGCAAGGGTGGCACGAGCATCCGAGCTGCTCTATGTGATGGGCTTCAGCCTCCAGGCTGAGTCCGTTTCCCTCAGCCGTCGCTGGCCTCCTCTGTGAGGAGCTTCCCGATGTGAAGGTTTCGGTGTTGATGGACCTTTGTCTGTGTCCTGGCTGCTCCTCTCCCTGCCCAGGCAGGAGGTGGTACCTTGTCTTGCAATTTTTCCACTCCTTTTTCTTGCCGGTTATTCCAGTTTGGGTTTCCTCCTCTGTTTTCCCCTAAGGAGAAGAGGAGGGAAGACCTTTCCTATCTCCTAAGTGAAGATCTGGGTGACGTGGAGCCCTCATTTGCCCATGCAAGTGGAGGGACTGCATCATTTTCCTTGATGATCGGTGTGGGGAGGCAGGTAAGGAGCCCACGTTGCGAGTCAGGTCCCGGGTCCAGCAGCTGTGATGTGGCTCTGTAGGGATCTTATAGCCCGTGTCCTCTCGTAGGCAACTCGTCACCAGGTTTAGCCGCATTCCTGGAAGTTCTTTTATGATCCTAGTTTCCATTAAGCAGCGCTGAGCTCGCCTGTGGGCGCTCCCTTTCTTCCTGAGGTGCCTTGTTAAGACAGATGCTGGTTTAAGTGCCCTGAGCTGCGTCGGTGAGGGATTACTTGTATTTTAGTGCTGCCAAGATAACGTAGATGGATTTCAGGGGAATGGGCAAAGCTAAGCAGGCCGGTCTCCCAAGAACTGCTCCCCTTAGGAAAGGCCAATAATAGGCGATGAGGTTTTGGTAAATGTTATATTTAGGGGCCATAAGGAGAGGGTTAGAGCTCCTGATAGAGAGCAGTTTATCTGGAGTAAGTGATGGGCCTTTGTTTGCTGAAAAATAGGAATCTAACTCGTTCCCAGCACCAGGAGAGCTTTTGGCTACTCTCGAGCCAAATTATTCAATAAAAGTGGCAGAATTTCTTTTGATTTGTGTTCTTTATCGATGGCTGCATCTGGAGTTTTCGGCCCTAGAAATAAATTTGCATCTTCTCAAGGAAAACGGACTCTGGATATAAAAATTTTTGCCATGCTAAAGGCACTCTACTATTAAACAGCAGGATAAAGGAGTGGACAAATTGCAAGGCAAGGTACCACCTCCCGCCTCTCCTGCTTGGAATAGCTGTGTTTTTCTTGGAGAAAAGGGGAGGGGAAGGAAAAAACTGTTCAAGCTACTGTTGTGTGTGGCAGAGGTTGTGTTCCTGTGGCTAAAGGAGCACAAAGGAATTTATTTCAGCTCCATAAAAGTGAAGAATGTCTGTGGAGGAGGAGGAGGAGAAGTGAGGAGTCCAAAAGGGAGCCAAATCTGGGCTCAAGTCTTTTTATTGTTTTTGTTTTATATACAAGATGTTTATTCTTTTCCTAGCTCCAGATTTAGGGTGGAAGAGTCAAAAACATCTAGTTAGAAACACGTGCTAGAAGGAAACATGAAATAATAAGCCGAACAGAGCTAGCTTCAGAATAAACTGGCATCAGAGCTTGCTTACATATTCACAGACCTACTGGAGAAAAGAGAGGGGAGGAATTGCTTAGATCAATAACAAGCCTGTCTCGTATAACTGTAAAGCTTTAATCATGTCACTTAAAAATAATCCTAAATATATACTTTTTTTTCCTACCTGCATTCATAGTGGAAGCTGAATCTGTAGCATTCATGCTGATCTGGGTAATCTGAATCAAGCTGAATAGCGAAGAGAAGCTCTTAGGAGAGTCTGAAACCCAGTAGGCATTTTTCAGACTTGAGTTATGTCACTTTTTTTTTCTTTTTTTTTTTTTTAAGAAGTGCCTCAGGCAATTGCGTTTTAAGAAGACAAAAAGCCAAAGCTTTTGTTTTCAAGCTGGCCTAGAAAAATACCAAGGATATACCCAAAGTAAAGGCTTTCAGAAATTGTCATTTGTGATTAAGTTGATTTTGCTGCTGCGCACAAGGATGCTGCTGCATTCCTGGGAGCAGTGTGAGCTGGGCCTCTTCTCTTCCACCGTCAGCCCTATTTTAAGAGTAATCGTAACTAGACTTTCTCATTTGGAAGAGTCTATTTAATTAGCAGGTCAGATTTCTGCTAGCTATGCCTCTGAATTTAATTTTATGTACAAGAGGTAGGATTGAGGTGACCCCTGCGCAGAGGCTGACTCCAAGGTGATGTTCCGTGGAAATTTGCATGTCTTTTTTTGTGTGTGACTTCTAGTGTTTCTTGCAGCTTAAAACAAACAAAACTGGTTTTTCATTGTGGCCAGGCTGTGAACAAGCAGCAGGAGCTCCTTCTGTGAAACCCCGTGCCTGAGCCAGTGTAGAATGGGGAGGATGAAGCAGACGGGGCATGAGGGTGGAAGAGTGCATCACCTGCAGTCTCTTAATGCAAGTTCTTAATGAGGTCCTCTGTTTAAGAAAAGGGAAACGCTGGGAGTACTGGCAGTACATTTATAGCCTTAGAAAGGCCAACAAACAAAATATCCTGTAAAGTGTTTTCTTGAGAAAATTGTCTGGTGTGTTCCCTTTGCTAACGGTGTTAAAGCTTTATTAACATCTTCCAAAACTACATTGCTCGGGAAGGAGGTAGATGAACCTTGTGCTTCGAGACAACTGCTTTTGTGTTGCAGGGCCGAGCTTTGCTCCAGGGAAGGGCTGTAAGGGCCGTGTGAGTCATCCTTTTGGCTCTTATATAATGTTCTTTAACACAACCAACCTTGTTTGTTTTACTTATTGAGGTTGCTTGTGCCTTCCAGCAGGAATAGGTCTGGGAGTGGATGTACCCTTTGTAACGGAAAAGCTAGTGAGCTACTTCTGGTGGGGCTGGTTCCTGTGTCCATCATCCCTTTTAGCATCTGAAGGTCCATTTTCTTTCTTCAAGCGAGCCTTTGGTATATGTTGAAACTCCTGAAGGAAGACATGGGCTCCCTTCGCAGGAAGATGCCACTGACATATAGGAGCTGTGAGGCTCTGCTTCTGCCCTGAGGTTGGACTGAGAGCTACGATGCCGGACTCCTGTCCCAAAAATCTCATATGCCGGCAGCAGAGTATTTTCTTGGCCTAATATATCCATCTCCAGACTTCACCAGCAGCGCGGCACAACTGTCCTCTGGTGCAGTAAGTCTGTTCTTGACATGGAAAAGAAGTGGCAACTTGTTTCTGGAGGACAGGAGCAAGGTAAATGGCATGAGCACCTCTGGGCTGTGTCTGCCAAGAATTCGGCAGTTCTCTGGTGAAGTCTGCAGCATCATCCCAACATTGTGTGTGATGGCGTTGAGGAGCAGAAGCTGAAGACTGACACTGCTTTGTTAGCTGATGCTTTTGCAAGCAGCTTATACCGTAAGAAATGCGGGCCAGTAGAAATGAATGTGAACTTGTTTTCTGCTGCTGCTGTGAGCAGAAGAAAAGACCGTTCAAGTTAAATGCACCAGCAAGAGCATTAACTGAGTCAGTTCAGCTCCATCTCCCATGGTGGGAAGATCTAAGTGGCTCTTGCTGTGTCCTTCCATCCTTAAAGGCAGCACAGCATTCTGGCTGGCAGTCTACCTTGTAGTGAAAGTATTTAAATGTGGAAATAAGTGTGGAAATTTCTACCAGAGAAGGTAATTTGGCATATATGAAAATGGTCACCGATTTTGGAAACGAGGAGTAGTTCCACGCTATCATACATGTTGATTTTGGAATTCAGGACTACGTTATCCTACACAAGGTGGAAAGTGGCTGATGATGATCCTCCCCTGATCACTTGATGTCTTTATCAGACAAGTTAAATCTCATGCTTTCTCTCTGTCTGATTGGGAACATTTGTCAGAAGCATGCTTCGTTTATGGAGATGTAGGAAATGCCAGTTCTGCTAATTGTTTCCCCCAGAAGGAGCAACTCTTTGGCTTAGAGATGAGAGATTTCTTCTTAGAGAAGAGATCTCTCTCTTAAGTTCTCTAGGAGAACTTAAGTTGTGTATGAAGTACAGTGACTTTGCACAGTCAATATAATTTTGTGCTCCATCAAAGAGGTTTGGACCTCAACCATATGGGGTGAAGTTATAGCAATTGAGTCCATGGATATCAGATGACAGCTGACAGGCAGCTAGTGCTGTCAGTGTTCCTGTTACCATCTGTTCCCCCTCATTCACCTAGCCTCCACTTGCTCATCTCAGTTGCATCCTAGACTTATCAGAACTTCAAGGTGACTCCTAGTTTGAAATATGGCCTACACATAAGAGACTGCAGTTGACAGGAGCTTGGCTTGTGGATAGTTTCACCAAGTTTTTCCACATAACTTTTCTTTTGAGGCAACACTGTGGGTCCTTTTGAACCCACAGTGTTGCAGAGCTGATGGTGCTGCGTAGCCTGAGCGTGCATTCCTGGGAGCGCAGTGTTGCAGTGGTTTGGAGTTCAGCATCTGTTGGTTTCCTTCCTTGGAGCTGCATCTGCTTGTATAGGGGTATGTGCTTATGACTGTTGGTTCCACAGCAGCATCCACATTGCAGAAGAAATCCTGTTGCTATGCTTCCTTCAGAAGTTGGAGTGATATGATCACTGCAAAAATCCCCTTGATTCATCTTGGAGAGCTTCATTGTTAGCTCTTGCTGCTAATACCTAGAATCTCATGTGCCACTCTTAGTTAGCTTGCCAAGTTAAAGCCTTATACACTTACCACCACATCCATGATGGACTTGAAAGGTTCAGGTCACTCTTTCTCCCTCGTGCCTCTCCCTTCTCCAAGGCCAGACCTATTTGTGTTGCTGTAGATAGTGCATCTCTGCAAGCTTAAGAGCAAGAATGGGGCCTAGATAATGGAAGTGGTCCTGGAAACTGGTAGAAAAGCTTCTGCTAGAGCTGATATCATAGAGCTGATATTCTTTATTTATCTCCAGAAACCCTCCCTACACTCACAAGAGGCAGGAGATGAAGAGAGCTGTGGGATGGTGGATATCCCTGCAAGGGGGCCCACTCAACTTTGTGCTGTTGAACCGCTTCAGGAGGAGTGGGCAATGACTCTTGCCCCTGGAAGCATCAAAAGCGTGCTTTGATTTTTCCTCTTGATGAGGAAGGGAGTGCTTTCCTGCAGACGGGCTCCCCAGCTGCTTTGCTGTAAACAGCATTTTCAGGGAGGGCACCTTAACAAGCCTGGCTTTGCTAATGCCCCCTGTGAGCAGCACCACACCTTGCAGCAGGAGAGAGGTGGGGAGGGCTTGGCTGATTTGAATTAGAGTGGTGAGGAAGAGATTAAATCGGGTATCTTGCCCCGCTTGTATTGCAAGGGGAGAGGATTCCACTTCCCTGCACCAAGCTCTTAGCAGTGTTGTGTTTGCTTAGGAAAAAAAGCAATTTCTTTGTCAGCTTTTACCCTGGCTCCTGGGCCGTGATTACTTGTTTATTTTCAGCAGCTCAGCAAATCACTTTGGAGATGAGCTAAACATTGATCATCTCTTATAGTTCTCTATCTTTGCTCTGTTGGCAAACATTGCAAAATGTATCTTAAATTATCACTTTCCCCCCAATGAGCAGGCTTTGGGCGTATTCAGGGAGGATGGAGGATGAACAGGCAAAGTTTAAATCAGGATGTCCTTGCACGTAGACTCTTTTGAATGGGCCTTTTAGTGCAGCCTGCTCACTTTGAACCTGTAAGTCTGAAAAGCAGTAGCCAGGTGGGGAACAGAGAGGAAAAATAATAAAGGGGGAGGAAAAAAAAAAAAAAAGAAAAATTCAACCTGATCCTCAGTTTCGAAGCCGAGCTGAGTCGCATTTGCCAAGCACTTACACCCTTATTGCATGAGGGAACCCCACAGTTGCAAGACATTGCTTTATATAAAACAGGTTGGAGACAACAGACGTGGCTGTTTTGGTGTAGGAAGCTGCAGTTACACTGCAAGCACGACTTAGTAAATCATTATTAGCGTGCTGACGGCTAGCTTATGTACGCAGATACCTTTTCGTGGCACATAAGTGGTATCAGCTCATACCTGACCTCTCCCTGGGTCAGCTGGAAGGCGGCGCGTTGCACGCAGCCTTACCTGGATGCCGTCTCCTGTCTGTTCCCATAGGCTGTGTTTCGAAATCCTTGACTCCACAAGTGCCTGAGGGGCTCTGGCACCTCTCAGGGTGGCCCGAGGATGATTCCTCCTTTCAGGTTGCAGAAGATGGATTGTCATCTCGTTCTGTGTCTTTCCAGCACGTGACGTGTGCCTGTTCAAGCAGCAGTTTGTAAGAGGAAAAGCACAGCACTCGCAACCTCTTGAGTAACAGCTTTATGTGGCATGAACAAATATATGTGTTTTGTAGACTTTGAGCAGGGCGTGTTTTAGCAAGTCAGACTCCTGTCTTCTGAGCCGTGTGGGTGACTTTTGGCTAAGCCAGCTGATGAATGTCTGCACACCTGGGTTGCCCATCTCCTGCATGTGCTGGGGGGAAATATAATATGTCTATACTGTTTTCTTTAGAAGTTCCCAAAAGGTTGAAAAGTTGCTCTGCCTTGGCGTGAGATGCAGGGGGTAAAGAGCATATTGGTGTCTAATCAAAGTGTAGAGGCTCTTTTGTTCTTTCCTTGGCTGTGAGTTTGAATTTTTCTCCTAAAGCATGATATCTTTTTATCTCAACCCCAGGGCATCACTGCTATGGATGGGGAGGGATCTCTAGCAAGCAAATTGAGGACTCCCTAATAAAATGGGTGCAAAATTGATTAATTTGTTTTTATTTATTCCTTTAACTTTATTTCCATTTGAAGCTTTTCAAGCAAGCAGCAATGGATAGGTCTTTTCCCTCTTCAGACTCACCACTATTTTGATTCTTCCTCCTTCCAAGAAGAAAATGACTTTAAACACATGAAATCTGGAGGTTTTGCTTGCTCATCTTCGGTATTTTCTTTTTATGTATAGTAATATCAAAGATCTGTGCATATACCTAGTGCAGCAGTCATGGCTCCAGAGGGTTTATGCTCTAAATAGATGAAAGGTAGGAGAGCATGTGACTTGGCCTGACCTTGGGTGGCAGCAGATCTGGGAGCAAAGCCAAGTCTCTTTGCTCCCAGGCCACCCTCGTAGTCATTAGTTATAGTGTTCTGTCATATCATTCCAGCAAACCCTGCCTTACACCTAGGGTCTTTTGGGATCCAACACCAGCCTTCCCTGTCATGCGGGAGTCTCCTGGATTCCCTTTCCCAGGACTCCAACTGCCCTTCATTTCCTTGCAGAGAGGGTGGCAGTTTTGGACCAGGGGCTGCAGAATGCCTGGACTAGGAGCAGGGCAAGTGAAGCGTTGGTCTGGGAATTTTGTTTCTTGTGATTGCATCATTTTAGGTCTTTTGCTCGTTGTCTCTTTGAATTAAGCTCTGCGCTGATCTCTTGAGGATGAGCCATGTGAAACCAACCCCTAATGAAATGAGGCTGCAGAGGGGACGTCTGCATGCTGAGGTACAGGAGAGGCTCCTTGAGCTGGTGGTGACTCGGGTCTTCTGCAGATAATGCTCCATTCACGTGCTTTTGACATTGTCTACTCATGTAGAACCCAAACAGCTCCTGTTTGCAAGCCTTGATCCTTCAGATCCCAAAGGCTTGAGCGGTGGAGCACTAGAAAGCCACGTGTGGCCATAGCCAGTTGGTTGCACAACGTGCTTCTCCATGCTGGCTGGTGACTACACTCCCCACAGATCAAATGCAAGCAGAGCTGGGGCTGCACGGGCCTAGAGAACCTCATGCAGCTGACATGGCCACTTCCTTGTGCAAAACTGGATGGGCAGCATGAATACAAAAAGGATGGGAGGCATGGGAACAGGAGCGTCTCGGTTCAGGCCTGACTGGAGGAGGGGAAGGGAAAGCGAGCAGGGCTTGTCAGTAGTCTTGGGAATGCTGTGGCATGAACCTCACCTACGTATAGTGTTATGCTTGGCTGGTTTGCTTACCCATGCTTTCAGTTTGGTAACACAAGTTACATGTTAAATAGTTGTGCAGATCAGGAAAAAACAGCACTTGAAAAAGCAGATTTAAAAAAAAAAAAAGAAGAAAAGAGGGACGTGGTGATACTATGTTTTGATCTAAAACCTGGGGAAGCAATCCTACCCGTGCACAGTTTCAGACAAAGCCAGGTGGTGTTTAATTTTTTGCACAGAAATCCATGTGGTGCTACGTAAGGCTACCCACATCTGTGCACTCTATGTAGGTCAGATATGTCTTCATTTCTTTATGAAGACTAAACTTGACAATATTTCCTTTTTGCAACAGGGGAAGGAAAATCATAGAATTAGCATACTGACTCCCTAAGGAGCGTTCCTGAGGAGGGAGCCCTGCAGGGGAAAGAGCACAGGTGAAGTGTGCTGGCCTTGCCATGCACTTCGAGTGTGTGACAATGCGATTTATGGATGAAAGATTTATTTAAGTTGCCTGTCTGCAGTTGATGGAGTGTCATATCAGATTAGCTTTGCAGTTCAAAACATTAAATGCTTCTGTGCCATGCGTCTAGCAGGTGCCTCTTGCTTTGCTTTGAATAAAAAGCAGGTTCTCTAATCTTGGGATCCTCTTTGGACTGCTGTATTTGTTAAAATGTAAATCACTTGCCCTCTTCTCCCCCTTTTCTCAGCCGCTCCATTCCCCACGTTGCTTCTCACTCTGGCAGTGATGGCAGAAGATCAAATGAGTTGAAAACAGGTCTTCCTCAGAAGCATATTGGGGACCTGATCTAGCGCTCTATAAAATGGCCAAGACTGCCACATCCTTTGGTGGAAGCACATCAGATATGTTGTTCTTGTAGCAGTTATTGTTGCAAAATTAGTGTGGATGAAAGATACTACTAGTGTCCCAAATTGATCTTCGTCTTCTCATCTCTGTAGTATGAGTCCAGTCTACCCAGTAGCAGGCCAGTCTAGCTATAAACCAATCTAGCTGTTTTCTACAGCTCTTAAATTTTTGCTTCATTTTGAGTCTTGAAGTCACATGATGATGAGTGGAGAAGGAAACTTAAAGCTCTGTGGAAAGGAAACCTTGCAAGTGTGACCCCCCTGGAGTGCCAGACATCCAGAAAAAGAGGACATAAATAGAGAACTGCAAGCTTATTCTGAAGCTGGGAACTGCCTGGAGATTTCAGAACATGCTCTGCTGCCTGAATTTGTTTCTCTCAGCAGAGGTGGCCCTGTGAGCAGTCATGACTGAAGGAGTGGCAGACAAGGATCTGAGCAGATAAAGAGGGATAGGTGAATGACAAAATAGACTGCTGTGTGGAAGACGCATCTGGTCTTATAGCTCATCTGCAAGACTACCAAAAAATACTTGAAGGACCACACCAGTCATGTTTTGCATGAGCAAGTCGCTAGCATCTACTAGCACTAGCATCCTCCTGAAATCCTCAGAGTTAGAAGTGAGGTCCTGTGTTCTGAGAGAGCTGTAGGAGTAGCCTGCATTTCAGGAGCTCTCAGCAAGGAGCAGATTCTTATGATTCCATCAGTAACTTCAGCATAGTCAACACTAACGTGGTTTTGCTATCAGTGAGTTATCGATTTAGAATCAATGGTCTTGGAAACTGGCTAGGGATTGTAAGAGGCCCTTGTTGGGCAAGTGAACTCTGGGCTTTGTAGAGCTGCTCAGAGTTCCTCGCAAAAAGGAGGGATAGGAACATGTGAGAAGCTTTGGTAGTTTCTGTTCTCGTGCATTAGATCGAGGAGCCTGTGTGCAAACATGAAGTGAGCGTGGTGGAGTCTCAAGACAGATGTTTCTGCTGAACAGACTACCTTGCTAACTGCTCTTTTGCTGTACCCAGTAGAAAATCAGAAGACTGGAGGTTTGCTAGGACTGTTCTTTTCCTTCTCCCCAAGTAAGATGAAAGGTGCATTGTTAGGGAAACTCTCGAGAGCAAACAATCCTTGTTAAGTCCCTGCTGACCAAGGGAAACTAAGAGAGAACTAATGAAATCCCTATTGTCGCTACATATTTTTTTGACCTTTAAAAGGAAAATGTTCTGGTGAGTCAGGAGCCCCACTGGGAAATCTGTTCAATTTGTTTTGGGCAGAAGGTGAACAAAGATGCAGCAGTGATGGTGGAAGCTTAAAATGAAGGCAGAGAGGTCGGAGCAGCATACAAATCTTGCCATGCTGTTTGCTCTGGTTTATGCTCAAGCACAGAACTGGAGTCCCTGGAGCTGTCAGGCATCTTTCAGTTGTTCTGGCTATAAAGCAAATAGAGAAGCTGAAATGTTTTGCAATTTTCTCCTGACTTAATGCTAAACACGGAGTGTAAAAATTCCTGCTTTCTGAGAACTTAAAAAAAAAAAAGGGAGGAAGGAAGAATGTTGCATTTGCATAAAAAAACCTGAAGTGAGTGCTTTCATCAAAACAAGTTAGCTTAAACATTTTTATGGCAATATAGGCCCTTTGAGGATGGTTTGGATGATGTTAGTGCTTAAGAGGGGTGAGCCCGGCAGCTCTGCAAAGCTTTTCTCTCTTTCATCTGAATTAGGAATTAGGCTGGAGGTGATTTGTTGAGACGGAATTCAGGTGCTGCTAATAGTCTCAAAGTTTGGAGAGGAAAAGTTTTTTTTGTTTGTTTGTTTGTTTTTGGCATAGCCTTATTTATTTATCAGGACTAGTAATCTCAAAAAACAGTGACTCATTTTTTTATCTGATTTGGAGGGTAAGTCAGTTCTCTCCAAATGCTGAGCTTTAGAATTCTCTAACAAAAGCCTTTGGCTTGGAGGCCTTAATTGCCAATTGCTGGTGTTTTTTGTACGGTCATTTTCAAGAAGTCTAGCCCTTGCTGTCAGAGGGTTCATGGTTCCCTCCGGCCCTTTCTGAAACTGGTTCCAGCTGAGTGGTTGAAGCTCAACATTCTGGTGTGGTGGGTACCAACTCACTAATTGGAGCATCACTCCCAGCCTAAAGACTAGGCACTGCTGCTCTAAGCAACAGCTTAGGGAAACTGCAGCCCCTACCCTTGAGGCTTTCTTTGGGGCTGATCTATATGTTGCCTACCAACAGATCCTTCCTTGTCTGGCATCTCCTGGAGTCATTGCGTCATCTTGGAGTAGGCTGGAGAGCTGGCTTTGCTGTGCTGCGTGTGTGCATTTGGAATGACTTGGCAGCTGGGTTCTGCTGTGGGGGTGCTGGACGTGTTCTTCAAAATGCAGAGACAGATCTTGGTGTAGCATTGGGGAAAGAAGCTTTAGTGTGTTTAAAGAAAAAAAAATGATGTGGGGCTTGTCTTCTCTTCTGGGGTTCAAAAGCCAACTCTGGAGGACTTGACTTGATATCCCTGGCATTTCCTACACTCTTGCTTTCTGCATGTGTCTTAATTTTTATTTTAATATGTGCATGATCTATTGTTGTTGTACGTGCTGCAAAGCAGTAGCAGGTTGGGTGCTGGCGAAAGCAGCGTAACAAAATGGTTATGGCAGATGTTGCTTCAACAGGTTTATACCGTAGGTTGAGTGACTCTGACATCTTTGTCAGGTATGGTTGCTTTGCTGAATTGTCTTCCTGACCCACACTGAGCATCGGTTTGTCCAGGATCTCATGGGGGCCAGCACAGAAATGGCCTTTTTGGAAAGGACAGCAGGACCAGTCATTTTTATTGCTCTTAACTACCCAATCCATTTTCCAAGTCTCCCAAATTCTTGATCTTCCTGGCAGCTCTGACTGTATGTCTTCATAACAGTGGTTTCTAGGCCGAATTTGTCATTTCTCTGTATTATTTGTGTGCTGGCGTGGGCAAGCTGCTGGGATGCAGAGAGACGTCTCAGTGGTCCCCAGTCACTGCATCTTGGGGCAGTCTGTCAATAGTGGCACGACTTCTTCATGTGTCCTGCGCTGCGTGTCAGGCGGCCTTGGTGGCCCAGGGCTCTTCCTCAGGAGCACTTGCTGTGGAGGGGCTCGTGGGCTGGCCAAAACCCGGCTCATCTGGGGCTGCCTTCAGAGGCAGCGCTGATCTGTGGAGCTGGGTACGTTACACAGAAAGCAGTATTTCAGTTTTTTTCAGGGGTATTTTATTAATTGTGTAGCTTTTTCATCCCAACACACCATTCCAGGTGATGAGCCCAATCTAGTGCTCTGGCGTATATTTATTGGGAGTAATTCTTCTGCTATCGCAAAGCAAAGCAGCTCTAGTGTAATCGTAAGACTGGAGCACTGCAATAAATAGGGCTGCAGTGGGGAAGAAGAGCAGCAGCCTACACATCTGCAGCACTCTGCCCAAAAAGGAAACCCTTTGACCTCCTTAAGTTATGTAAGCAGAAAAAGAATATATATTTTATTTGTTCCTTTATCTAGAGACCTGCTCAAAGATATCACCGCTGCATGCAAGCTAGACCTCCTATTTCTTGGGTTCCCATCTCAAGCTTTTCCCACCATCATTGAGGAAAAAGGTGGGAAGGACCAGTGGGGCTGGAAATGTGCTGCATTTTCCAGCTGCTTCCCTTTGTCCTCTTGGACTCTTCGCTTAGCAAAGCAGATCTGCCCCTAGAGCCAGCATCTCTTTGATGGGAGAATCTTTGCCATGTGAAATTTGGGTTTTAAATCTGTGTGTGTATACAGCAGCTCCCAAGTTGCATCCCGAAGGTCAGCGTTGGTAACAGCCGAGTCACTCCTGTTCTTCCTGATGTATACTGCAGAAAATCCCAAGCTGTTTGTGCAGCTATAATTAATCAAGGCAGATGACTTGATTATTTTTTAATACAATATTCACCGGTGTCTATAGGGAGGAAAGAGGTTAGTGGAACTTCATTCCCCTGTGCATCCTTGTTCTGTGGTTGATAATTATTTTTAAACAGCCCATGATGCGGTGAGTTCAGGTGATTGTGCTTTTTTTTCATGGTTGTCAAAATGTCAATTCTAATGAAAGTCTCTACAGACAGGCTGTACCTAAGTGATTTAAGCCTTTAGGCTAAGCAACCTGCTGATAGCATTTTCAGATGAGTCAGAAAGGCTTGTGTTTCTCTGTTTCTCTCTCTCTTCTTTTTTTTTTTTTAATATATTTTTAGGTGGTTAGAATGTCTTCATCAAAATTAATTATTGAAGGCTGGATTTTTTGTTTTCTTTTTTGTTTGTTTTTAAAGGCTAAGCTGTTGCTTGTCAGCTCACCACAGAGCTGCTTGGAATTCAGCTTCTTGCATTTCAGTCACATTGGGGAAAAAGGAAGTTCCTGTGTAATAACAATAATTGAAAATTAATAGTAGATTAAATTAATACATAATTAGAAAACACTAATGCTTCTCGTGAACAAAGGCTGATCCCTATAGGAGCTTTATGAATTGAAGAGGAAAAGTATATGACGCTTTCCCTGAGCCCTGTCTTTATTCCAGCTTGTGGATCATTAAAGCAATTATAATTTCACAGAGGTTTGATCTGGAATTGATTTCTTTGTGATAATTCAATTCAAAAGCTTACTTCCCTCAGAGCGGAAGAGGACAGGAGATGAAGTATATAAATCCCTGGTGCTGTCCACAAGCACACATGGAAGCTGGCACCTCGCCAGCGAGGATTCACTGCAAAGAATATCTTCTTTTGACCTCATGGCTGGAGTGTGAGATATTTTAGTGCTTAATTAGTAAAAGGTCAATGTTGGCTTTCTGCTAGGATGAGTTGGAAGAGGACATGGGCAGGGCACAGGACTGCCCTCATGACCAGCGGGTGTTGGTAGTATGAATTTGGGAGAGGTCCATGTACACATGAAGGTTCTGAGGATGTGGCTCTTGATAAAGCTATCCTTTCTGCAGACCAGGTTTCCCATCTTAGCCAATGGAGGTGGTCAATTAGGGAGAGAGATGCCAGTGGAGAGGCCCCAGGTGGAACATGATGGAGTAGCATGGACTTTGGTCATCAGGAGCTGTCTGAAGATGTGAATGGAAGAGCTGTGTCTTATTCCTTTCATTGTCCCATTTCTAATCTCTGCTGTCCTACCCATCTCTCATGTCCTCTTGTGATCCTACACAGGTCACAGATTCCTCCTTCCAATTGTTCCCCTGTCATTTTCAAGATATTAAAGCAAGCGGGCATATGATGGCAGCAGCCATGGGCAGGATAGTTGCATATAAGGGTTGTAACTGGGCTTGGATAGGAGAAGCAGCACTGAGTTTGAGTGCCTTTTCTTTTTTTTTTTTTCTCCTTGCCAGGCATGTGCATCAGGAATATTTGGCTCTCTGCTCCATAACACATAGTAAAAACTTGAAAGCAAATTCATGAGGGCATTTTACTGCCTAAGCCAAACTTGGCAGAGCATCCCAGCATGACAACTGCCTCGGGCTCAGTCCTGATCAGTAAAACACAGCAAAAGCCAATGTAACCCTGTAGCAGGGAAAAACAGGACACTTGGCGCTGGTGGTGTAGGGGCATGACTCTTTGTTTGCCCATTCATGAAGGTGATCTCCTGCTTCAGAAGACTCTGGAATCGAGGCCACCACTACAGCCAGGTTCTCTTTGCTTGTTGGGGTTGGTGTCTGAGGGTCCAGCAGGAGCTTTCTTCTGCTGGGTATCTTCAGACCAGCCAGCAGCTTGGGTGGGGTGGTATGTTGTGCTGTCCTTCCCTGAAGCAGTCAATCGTAGCAGTATCACTGTGCAACCTGCATCCTTGCTGGAGTCTCTGTGGCCAAGGCCACCCTGGTTCTGCTCTTCGTGGGGTCTGCGGAGAGTCCCTGTGTGCTAACCCATGTGTCTTCTCATGAGATTGTCCCAGTGAAGGTGCCTGGTGCCCTTACCCATGGGAGGAGGGATCCCTTGACTGAGTCTGCTCGGGGGCTGGCAGTTGCCCTGAGCAGCTCAAGGCCAGATCGTTCCCATGATATAGGTGTGATGGAACAAGAGCAGCCATAACAGAAGCTAAGAGGTTTACTACCCGCTCGTAACAATGCCTTTAAAGGCCTTTCTACTAGGCAGAGCCGTATATTGTAATAAAATACAAGCCGAGATGAGGAAGGGAGGAGGGAAAATACATCAGGGGAGAACACATCAGGAGGCAATGAACCCACTGCAGCAGGGAAAATTGGGACCTCGTGAAAAATAATCATAAAGTTTGCTAAGCAACTGCTCTGCTACCTGCCTCTCCTCCCCATTAGACCACATTAGTGGCTTGCAGGAAGTAGTGCAGCCGGCTGAGACTGGTGCCTACAGAAAGAAATGTCCCCTTGCTAATTTGCTTGCTTCTTGGCCCTACAGAAGGCTTAATTTTTATTTTGCAGCTGTGTGCACAGAGACTCTCCCTTTCCCCATTTGCTTTTGGGAATCCCGCTGGAACAGGTTGGGAGTTTTGTTCTTCTGGATCAGATTAGATCACAATTTTGACCTCAATTCCTGCTGCATTCTAGTACTTTATAAAAAAAAAAAAAAAAAAAAAAAAAAAAGGAATACGTTCAAATGAAGGGAAAGAAGTTAAGATAGACTTTTAGCTTTAATTGCATTCATTAGGCTTGGCAGTTATGAGAAGAAAATATCAGGGAAAGATGATTTAGAAAAAAAAAAAGGAAGAAATGATCTCAATCAGAGGGAGGCAGGCCAGGTTCATAGCTGGGTTATGCAACACTTCTGCACCACAGCAAGCGCTCACTCAACGACAGTATTTGTTAGTGTTCGGGTGAGGGGAAACCCATATCTTGGCGTAGGCTGTCCAGCTCTGACTTGGTCTTCCAGTGTCTTCCTGATTTTTTTTAATTTTTTCTTTTTTTTTTTCTTTTTTTTTTCTTTTTTAATAGAGCCCCCACCCGCCCCATGCTTGCCATTGCTTTCCCTGTCCATGCTGCACAGGGAATTTGTGTGCCCAGGACAGTGATGTGGTTAGTGCTTGATGGGCACGTGTCCATGCAGTAGGTTGACCATTCCATGCGAGGTCATCTCGGAGGACATTCTGCAGATGTATGTGACATGCCAGAGCTGAACATAGATGGTCCTGCCTGAGATGGGATTGGAGGTGGTCAGGTATCCCTCCCAGACCATCCTATGCCACGCACGTGAGTGACCTTTCCTGGCGTGCACAGTTTGAATTCACAGCCTGGTACACTTGTTGAATCAGAGAAGTGCTGTGCATCCCAACCATCGAGAACCCAAAAAGTGGCTAGAGATGCACCAAGAAACTTGAGGACTTGGCCGTGTTCTTCTAACACAGAGGTGGCTTCTCATCATTTGAGGCATTTGAAGGCATCTCCCCTTCCCTGCCATCACTCCCTGTGTAGCTGCCTAGCAGTGCAGGAGCCAGAGCTGCTCCTGGACCACCTGAGCTCACCTTGCCAGCATCCCTAGAGCTCCTTTGGGAATCGGAGTTTGTCTGCAAGGTGTTCTAATGCTTCAATAGTTGACACTCTGACAAGAGCATCTGGAGTAATGAAAATAGTCACAGAATTAAAACAAGCACAGAGAATTTAATGTTTTCCAAGTCAGTGTTTTATTTTGAAGTAAAGGTCTGGAATGAGTTGCTGAGATTTTTGCAGTAGAGCAACAGATCCAAATGGGGATTATTGTGATGTTTGGAAATACTGGTTCCCGAATAATTTGCTTTTGTATTTCTTTCTGAAACAGAATTGCACATTTTCTCAGGAAAATGGAAACTTGTATTTTTTTTTAATTTCTTTTTGTTTAAAAGCAACCCTTCATTGCTAGGAGCCTTGGTAATGTGAGTTAGTCTTTCTCTGATCCGAGTCAGCTCAGCTGTAGTTGTGACTTCTTTTTGACAGAACTGGCAGCAACATTCAGTGTTTTGTGCCTCTTGCTCTTCCCTGAGAAATATCTTCACTGTTCTTTCAGCTTGTTCCCTGCCCATTAATCTTCCATTACTTTAGGGATATGCTTAATGTTTTAAGAGCTGCTGCTTTTAAAGAGAAGAGTTTCAGATGTTAACTGCATCGTATTAATCTTAGGCAAGTGAATGTTTTTCTTACCGGTGACTCAGAGTTGTTAGAAAGAGCATGTTGAGGTCTCCTGTTCCAGCTGTAGATGCTGTCACCCAATCTGACCAGTTATCCCTTAATATTGGGGTGGGGGGGGAGGCGCTTTCATATGCTCCTTTGAAATAGCTTTCCCTCTTTCTCCTTCTTTACACTCATTTACCAAAAATGAACAGAGCAGATATCATTTCTATCTGCAGTTGAACTGTGTCCAGAAAAGGAACTGCGCAAATCCAAGTACACTGCTGGGCTAAGGCTTAGTATCTGGGTAATGGTAGCTCTGGGGCTGCATCTGCTAGTGTCAGGCACCTTTAACTCAGGTTTTGTCCTCAAGAAGTTGTGTTTGAAATGGGCAGGATATAAAGAAGTGGTCAGTATCCATACATTTTTAATCAATGAGCAGTGGAGATCCTGAGGCTGTAGTTGCCAGAGGACCTACTGAGGTCTGTGCTATAAACACAAGACAGTTTTTCCCCTCCTTGAGCAGCCACATCTGTGCGTGTGGTCACCCATATATAGGAATGAAAAAGCCTCCCAAAGGTTCAGGGCAGCACTCCTGGAAAAGCTGCTTTGAGACAGATATTTTATTTTACATGGTGCCAAGATGACCTTGTGGGATAACAAGTTCCACTATATTAGAAACATGTTACTTAGAGCATCTGGGTCAAATCAAGCTAATTGGAACTAACCTCACTGATACAATACCCCAATTAATTCATCTTGCTTTGAGAAATCTGCAGAGAAATCTCTGTTGTGAGGTGCAGCCCAGCATTTGCAGGAGGAAAGCAGCCACACATTTGTCTGGCAAGGAATTTGAGATCAGGATGAATGAATGATGGCCTTACACATATACCTTACTGGGACTGAGAAGTACTTTCATCCAAATACACTTCCATGAAAGTCAAAATGTTCAGTGGCTATCTCTAGCTAATTTAGGGAGCCTGATTGTGCTTGAGAGCTCGGTTAACATCACGTCAGATATTAACCAAGAGATACTGGAACCTCTTCTTTTTGGGGAAGAGATCAGCTCAATACTGGGCCGTACGCTATTCCAAATTTTGCAGCCTGGAAAGCTGGTACGAAATGAAACTGCCCTCATATGGAACAATACTTCTGTACTGAGAGTCAGAAGGTGTTGTATTTGTTAGGATCAGTGCCCAAATGTGGAGCTTCCCAAGCTTTTCTTGTGAAGTCAAGTATTTGGGTGCTGTCTTTTGCTTTGAGGCCCCAGAGTATCAACTTCCTTCCTGCCCACCCTCCCTCCCTTGCTCCCAAAATGCCAATGACTGGTGTGAAATAGAAAGGGAAGAGGCTTGCTGATTTTTGAGCAAAGATATTTTATGGTGGCCAAAGAGATGAGTTTTCTTCCTTTTTCTCCCATGGATCTTGGACAAAGTAATTTATTTCTAAATGGTTTCGATATTTTTCATTATCTAAACCATAAGTAATGTCCTCCTCAAGGCACCAGGGTTGGCCCAAGGATTTCATGAGGTCACATCAGATAGAAGGTGCCCACATCACCACAAAGTTTGAAGGACAAAGTAAACCAAGAGCATAATTGCTCCACATGCAACTCAGCAACTGCTACTTTTGCAGGTAGTTCTCACAGAACTTTGCATAGAAGGCCAGATCCTTATTCTAGTATAACAGATCAGAAAGCTGAGGCATCACAGATGGCTCTAGCCTACAGTTGCCAGAGGATGATTTTCTAAGCTGAGCAGTAATATGAAAAAACCGAGAGCCAGATTAGTTTTGCAAACACAATATTAACAGCATTAATGCAAGAATATTGCAGCTCAGACTAGCAGTTTAGCTGTGTGCACAGTCTTTCTGGTGCCTCCCTAAGCTCTGCAAGCTCTGTACCTCCCAAGACGTTCCTCCAGTGACTACTTGCATGCACATTGCTAGATTGACCAAAGATTAACTTGGCCAGGGCTATGCTCTCTACTGCTTTTTTTTTACCAAGCTTTGCTCATATCGCCTGCTCTGTGTCTGCCTGTCTCTGTACTGGGATCATAGGAAGATACACTGCTAGGTTTAAATTTGAATTTAATTTCTTTACCATGTGGTAAAATTAGAGCGGTGTGTTCAGTGAGAGATCACCATGGGAATGCCCCATAACCCGGCATCTTGGAGAGGGAAACAGATGTGACATTTAGTTTTATTGACATACTCGCCTTGCTTTGACCCCTTGGTACTGCTCTGTGTGATTACATTTGCAGTCAGAAGTGCTGAGCTCTTTGAAGTAGAGTTTAACATGAAGAATTGGAAGTTTGTAGTTTTAATATATGAATCCAGTCTCCTCTGGCTGTTTTTAAGGCAGCTTACAGAGTTTGGGGTGGTATTAAAGGCAGCAAACCCTCATCGCAGTGTGTTGTGACAGTGTATGAAAGCGTTTTGTTTAGAAAGATCCTCTGCATAACAGAAAGATCCCATGGGATATTTCACAGGCCCCTCATCTGCCATGTGAGGACCTTGGGTGCAAGTGTGAAGCAGGAAGCACATTCACCTGCCCCATCAGATTTGGATTTGTGATAAATTGTGTTCTGCTCGCTCTTGGCATGGATGTGGATGTGTTTGCTGCAGGGCTGTTCAGGACACCCTACTGGAGCCCCATCACCATGGGCCCAGAGAAGAAGGTATTTCCTCCAGACCTAGGAGCCAAAGGCGGGGGGGGCTGTTTCTCTAACTTCATTTTCACTTCATTTTCACTAGTATTGCCCTGGTTCATGGGGCAGGAGTATTGGAAATGCCACACAAGAGAAAGGGGTGTTTCCTTGAGGTGATGGTGGATGTAGCAGTAATACCTCTTTCTGTGCTGTCCAGCTATCCAGAGGAAGAGGATGGCTTGTTTAGCCTGGATTGTCTTAAGAAAAAGCAGCTGGAGACGGCTTTGCGAGCCACGGGGATCTCTGGCTTAAATTTTGGCTACAAATTCATCTGCTGCTCAGCAAGACGTTGCCTCATTATTTGCCAGTGATCCATCCGAGCCCCAAAGCCTTTTACTGGTGTTGCAGAATATTTTCTGTCTCTTGGGTTAAGGGAAATGTCTTGTTATTGCTCATCTGTGCAGCTGGCTTTCTGGTGTAGCAGAAGAAAATACACATCTGAGCCTGCAGAGCTAATAGGCTGGAATGACAACGGTATGGATATGTCTGGCATCTCTGTAGTGCTTCGGCGTCGGTGATGAGACAGACACAAAAGATCACAGAGAGATATAAACGAGCCTGGCACAAGAATCCTAAGGAAGCAAAACTGCCCTGTCGCTGCAGTTTTTAAGGGTGTATCCTGTCCAGAATCTGGTTGAAGAGGAAACTTAGTATGGAAGAACCCTAAGGTCCAGGGCATGTTGAGCAACGTCTTTCCTTTTGCAAAGGGATAAAGTGCAAAGTGTCTCTCCCGTGAACAGGAAGGAAAAAGCATGAAAGGCAATTCCCGGGTGTGAGGAAGCTAATAGTTGTGTGGACATCTCCAAATATCCAAAAAGCCATGGAGGTCCTCAAATCTTTCTTGCCCCTCTGATGCCAGGACTCCATGGCTGGGGTTCTAGTGCCTGTCCTCACAGCTTTTGCCCAGTCAATTAATGAGCTCTTCTATGCAGTACTTTAATCTTTGCAGTAAACCAGCACTGAAGAATTTCTCATACATTTTGATTCTGGCTAATTTTTAAACTGACATTGTAGTTTATAAAGAGAATAGGTTGTCTTCTCTCTTCTGTGAGAGAGAAGGGAGGACAGATGAAAATCTCTGTCTCTTATGCCGGGGTGGATACCATTGCCAAAGAACCTCCATGTTTGGTCATATTGACAACATGCATCATGCTGGCAAAGTATTTTGGGCTCCCTTAATATGCAAGGCATAATAGGAAGGCAAACCCATATTTAATTTATCATGTTTAACAACACAACTTTTAAGTTGTCACAAGGAGCCCGGGGAGTCGCAGCTAATGAACTTCCAAGGATATTTGTTTCCTACCTTGCCTAGGTGCTTTTGAGAAGCTGAGGTTAACTGTGGGAGGAGGGAAGGCAGAAAGTGAAGCCATATGCAATGCCAGCAATAAAGACAAGTGCTAAACCTGGTATATAGATGTTTATCATATAAAGATAGGTGGCTCTTTCTATCCCCAAATGTATTTGAGAATAAATTTCAAATGATCAAGCTTTAGTACCAAGCCTTGAGCCTTTAGTACCATTAGTACTTTAAATTGGATTCTGGGAGACTGGGCAGACTTAGGGAGGACCTGCCTTTGCTGACTAGGCATGCCCTATCCTGACTGTGAGGGGACATATCCAGAGCTACAGCCCATGGTTAAATCATGCCTGTGGTCTGTCCTTTCTCCTGAAAGCATGGGAACATTGGAGAAAACTGTATTCTCCCCATACACAAGAGTAGAAATTGCAAATTGATATTCCTGCCTCATATCTTGGAAACAAAACAAGACCTTCACATTTGTCTTAACTGTTCTGGATCTGGTCAGCTGCATGAATCAGAAATACTCCTCCAATATGTTTTCCTTTTCTTTTAAGCTAGTAGGAATGGGAAATCAATTTTGAACGTATTGGGTTCCACCCAGCAGTTAGAGGAGTACTTTTCTCTGAAATCAAACCAGGGATGATGCTCTTGGAAGTCAGTGTGATGCATGTTTGAGACGGGCTGTTGAGGGCTGTGCACTGAGGAGTTGGAGGCTCTGGTTTCTCTGGCTCCTGCATGTCCGAAGCAAACCCAAGTATGGCTCCAAACTGGGGAGAAAAGAGCTAAGCTACTGCTGTAAATCCTTTTCCTCTGCTACTGCTTTTTGCCAGTCACTGGTTTAACATTAGCTTTGCTTGCAGTCAGGAGCTCTTGAAGACTGCTTTGAACAGCATGGGGTCACTCCCACACCCTGCGTAAATTTGGTGCAGGCCGTGTGTCCTGTCCTCTCTCGCCAGTCTGCCCATTTACTTAGAAGTGTTGGGAGCTGGATGTTTGGGTGTTAGTGCTTCGTAGTTACAGGCCTGCTAAAGCCTGAGCTGCATGGAGCAGAGTGGATCCATCGGTAAGGCTTCATGCGAAGATTGAGGAGACTTGGATTCTTCTTACTTTATCCCTGGTATTTGATGGCTGGGAGGTTTCCTGCCCTGCATCTGGTTAGGGAAGGCACTGAGTTATGTCCTGTTCTGTGCATGCAATGTGGGAGGTGTGGTGCCCGCCAAGAGGGTCCCCAAAGAGAACCTCACATTCTGTTGATGACCAGCTGCAGTGCTGCTGTGTTTGAACTGCATCAAAGCAAAAACATTGAGCCCTGGAAGATGTAAATATGATGTAAATATGGGAGAATGCAACCATCTGGCACAGGACCACAGGCAGAAAATGCCACTAGCTGTGTGCTGGCACGCACAACTTTCTCCTGCTCTGCCTTCCACTTTTTGTAGCCATTAGTTGTGTTCCCAAAGGAAAATGAGAAGTGTGGAGGTCTTGCCAGTGCTGAGTGGGAAATGTCGGTGTCTGTGGCTCATCAGACCCACAGCATCATCACCTACAGGGTCAGGCGAGCTTGCCTGCTTTTTCTCTATTTTTTTTCTCCCCTCCGAGATGTTGGCTGATGGTATAAGAAGACAGGTTTCTGTACTAGAAGAAGACAGGTCTTCAGCTGCTGCATGCTACCTGCCGTGCTAAAGGAGAAGAAGGCTTTCTGGAGCTGACAAGTTACATACACTGTCTTTTATTTGTGCAATATTTGTGAAATAATGGGGAATTAAGATAGCAGCAATGATGGGGCAACTGAATGCCATCAATGTAAGGCAAGAGGGGCAGCGTAAGCAAGGCAGGTTCAGCTCCCTGGGACAGGTCTCTCCAAAGGAGAAGAGTTGCAGGTCTGCTCATTAAGTGGCAACCAACACCTCTGTTGAGTGGAAGGCACTTCTGTGGGTCTCTGTGTCATTAAGGTTGCTTTTAGGCTCTTGGTGAGACAGAGGGATGGGATGTTACTCAGAATGGCTTGTCCTGTTACCCAACCCCAGCGGTCTTCCATCTCTGAGCACCTGGAGGAAGATTTAGAGTAAATGGTTCTGCAAGCTTACAACTGCCTTTCCTTGCCTCTTTGCTCAGCTCAGAGTGTGTTTCTTGCAGCAGATCCTTGAATCCCATGGGCTTATTTTTCTTAGCTCTTTTTCCACTTATGTTGCCTTAGAGACCCTTGTTCAAGAAACATTCTCAGTGGGTAAAGTGCTCCTGGTATGTGTATTGATCTGGCAAAGTAGGAATGACTAGGAAGGAATGAAAGCCCCTGTGTTACAGTTGTCTGGACTTATTATTATTTCTGTTTTCTCCTTGGAAGGTAAAACTCACTCTTCTTTCACCCAGATGCACTTTCTATCTAGCAGGGCGCCCTGCCTCACACAAGTGCTGCTCCTTCTCCTCTGCTTACTGTCTTTTGTTCCAAGATCATATCTAAGATTTTTATCAAAGGATCAGATGTCCTACAGCTGCTTTCAGGGCCTCACACAGCATGTATCTGGGAGCCTGCTTCATGGGGTATTTAAAATATAAGTGATTGGGACAGCTGCTTTTCCCACTGAGGGTCTCTAGGAGCCCACAGAGGGTTTCCAGGGACAGTCTTGCCTTGGGAAAGGGTTGTGTCCCCCTCCCAGGTTGGCAGCAGCTCCTCCTGGGGTATTTCTGGTCTGTTTGCTGTGAGCTGTGCAGTCCAATTTGGGGAATAGGCTCTTATCTCCAAAGTGTCGTGGAGAGTAGCAAGGGGAAATCAGTTTTAGCGACTGCACCAATTCAGAGGTCCAGAATTTCTTTGTAGAGGTGACTTGATTTCCAAGGCTGCTTACTGCCTTAAGAAAAAAGCAAGGAAAAGACATCCTGGTCAAAGCATGAGTTTCTGTTCGTGCATGTGTTCTAGGGAATTGAAATCTCCTCGTCTTCTCCAGCAGTGAATATTAGAAATCAATACAAAAACATGAAACAGTTTTTCCAGTATATTGAATGAAAATCATTTGTTTTTCCTTCCTGAACATGTACTTCGGAAACATTGCATCTGTCAGCTTTCTAGAAACCCTTTTACCTGCTCTGAGGGGCAGCAGAAAAGCTACTTGTGAAGGTGTTGTCCACAGGGAGTGAAGATTTCTTGGTGCTGGAGTGGAGTACAGTTCTCTTAATGCCAGAACCATCTCCACCACTCTGTAACCATCCCTGCAAGACGAGAGGTTCCTGCTGGCATTGGGATTTGGGGCTGGGGAAGCTCAGCCAGGTGTGTTCCTTTCCTCCTCCCCCAAAGCCTGGTTTCTCCTCCTCAGAGCACACTCACTGCAGGACAGAGCCCTGCAAGTCCTAGCCAGGACTGAGAAAATCTTAAGGTAAATTAACTTAATTCCCTAGACCCTCTCACTCCACTCGCACTATGCAGAATGGTAGTTTTACTACAAAATGCCTTGTTTCTACTTGCTTGATTAGACTTTAACACCTACAGGCACTGTAACATCAGTGTGCTGGATGATCATCCGTTTTGAAGCATAAATGGCTTTAGAAGCCACAAGAAGCATGGGGCTGTTGCATCTTGCCCAGCACCACCACACAAAAGCCCTGGGGTCTGCTCCAAGGTGTGCTGAGATCAGCTGGTGGTGACACGTCCCTACCAATCCCTGGCGCCTCCACCTTCATCCAAGGACATGGTGCGAGTGCCGTTGTGAAGACAGCGGGGATGCCTCTCCCTTCCCACTCTCTTGAGATAATGTTTCCTTCATCCCAGCTGATATCTGAGCCTGGGCTTGCGTAGCCTTCTGCAAAGTGCAGCGGGGCCCAGCACATTCTCCAAGCACTGCATGGGTGGGCATTGAGACACCCATTGCTCACCCCTCTTGGGAAAACTGAAGTGTCCAAAGCTGGACAGGTTTAGGGAAATGGAGTTGGAGTTTGGAGTGTTGGCAAAGGCTGGGATCAAGATCCGCTTTGGCAAAGGAGAGGGCTCAGAGTCCCAACTAGACTCCAACTTTCCAAGTCATGCTGGCTCTTAGGCAGAGGAGAGATGCTCCCTGGGGTGCCTCCCATGCAGGATCCTCCCCCAAAACTTTGGGCTATGTGCTTCAGGTTGTCCCCTGCGTGTACACAGCTGCCTCCATCTATCTTGGCAAGGCTGGGAGGCTTGCATGTGTCAGTAAAGTGAGCCAGCCCAGCCCTGGAGAAGCCAGCTGTGGATGCTGAGCAAGCAGGGGACAGATTTAGTTGTGTTAGTGCTTTCCTGACCTCAGCTGAACTGTCCCTTCTCTTTCTGCACTGTTTTCTCCCCTTGATATTGTGACAGACTAGGTGCAGGGCTGAGCTCAGAGCATCTAGCAAGAGTTCACTTGGGCTATAAGATGGAGAATTTGCACCAGGTCTTTGAATTTTAGTCATCTGTAAAATCTGTCATTAGTTAATCAGGTTTATAAGCAATTAGCTCATTTCTCTCTTTTTTTTTTTTTTCCCTCCAAATTCTTTTTAGAACAGAGAAGTCCTGCACATTTGAACTTACGTGTGACCGCCTTTCCCTGCTGCCCCAGCCCCACAGTTTAGGACACTTGTTGTGGAGGGAGATCTCTCTTTGCTAATCCTGACTTACGGTCTAAGACAGCGGTGGATGTTTCTAGCACTAGGTTACATCTGCTTGAGAGCATACAGACCCCCAAGCTGCCAGCATATGTGACCTCTTTCTGGTGCCAGAGTGTCTTGGCAGCACGTTGCTGTCCTTCTTAGCAGACAGGTGCAGATAGCGAGGCCGAGGCTGAAGCAAGACAGCACGGACAAGGGGTACTATTGCAAGGGCAATGAGGCTGGGATTCATGCAGTCAGTTCTCCATGGGAGGTGTAACCAAGCCCCAAGTGACTGGTTCAGCTGTGCATGTGGAGAAGTGAGGACAACCTGAGAGATGTTGGAAAAGCAAAGACTCAGGGTGGAGGCAGCGCTTTAGCAAGTGAGCCGACTCCTGAGCTGCATCATGGGGATGCTGTGCGCAGTGATGGGGAAAGAGAGGAAAAAATGGATCTAGGCATGGTGGAGCTGAGGTGGTGATGAAGCACCATCATTGCAGAGACAGGCCAGAACAAAAGAGATGTATCTGAACTTCAGAGATATCTGGGAATGGTGGTGTAGGTGAGTCTTCTTGGCTTGGACAGCTTTTTTGTTTGCTTCTGTTTCTTCAGCAAACTAGCTGAGAATTAACCCAGAAGTGATTCCCGTTAGTCAGACTTCAGCACTTCTGTGCCAGAGCGTGGCTAATGAGTTCCAGCCTGGCAGTTCTCCTCCAAGGATATGACCCCAGACCTCCTGGGCTCTTCTCCCCTTGCCTTGCCACCCTTCTCCTATGTGTTTCAAGTGCTCTTCCCAGGCTCAGGAGGAACCATGTGGTTTGGAGATGTTCTTAGCATCCCCTGATTTCAGGTGCCCCTTAAGGACTGTTCTGTGATAGGTCTCTGCAGTTTGGGCAACTGTCTTCTTCCTATTCCCATCCTTTCTGGTAGCTCTGTGCAGAGGAGTGGTCAAGACATGCCAAAGCCTCCCTGCAGACCGGCACAGCTCACCTGAGAGCTCGGAGGCTCATCATCACCTGTGGATGTGCACTTACTTTGCTCATGCTGCTTGGATGATGTTCAGCAGGTCCATCATTCAAATGCTCTTGCTTACGTGCTCTGCATGTGCACCTGAATGGGGAAAAAAAAAAAAAAAAAAAAGAGAAGAGAATGAGTTTCTAAGTGCGCTAAAGTAGGAAGTAAAGATGATCTTACTAGGCAAGGATTTTTGACAGACCTATTTTGGTGCCTCCGTGGTGCTGTTCTGTCTATACATGTAGGACGTGGTGTGCCTCTTTCCAAACACTGCTCTTCCTCTACTGCCAAGTAAATCAGCACTTAGTTACGGCTGTGGGATCACTGCACCAAGTGAGTGCAAAGGCAGTCTTCCATGAGAGGATCTTTTTGATAAACTATTGTTTTCATCAATTTGAAATGTTTGGAAAAACATGGATTATCTCAATACCAGTTTCCTGATAGAAAAGCACTGAACAGAAAAAAAAAAGTGTTCTGCTTGCAATCTGTTTTGTAAATTCAGCTTCTTAGTTTTAAATTGCAGCTGTTGAAGTTTAGATTCTGTTTTTTTTCTTTTGTTTTATTTTTCTGTTGTTATGACAGCACAGCATGGTCTATATAGGCAATGTTAGATGTCCTCGGGTAAAAACCCTCAAAGAAAGGTTCCCCAAATCATGACTTCTAAACATTTTCAGATTGCAGGAAAATCAGAAAATGCTTTTCATTGTATTCATCATGTATGTCTTAACGCTTAAACGCATGTACCGTCTTAAACGGTAGACGCTTGCAGTGGCCACCTCTGAGCAGGGATAAAGCAGAAATGGGAGGCGTTATCCTTGTTGGGTGGAATGCATGGTGCTGAATGCAAGCATTAGTATTATTGGGAAGAAGGCAGATGGATTTGGACAGTATTACTAATCTCACTGATTGCTTCCCAAAATATTTGATATTACCCCAAAGCTCAACGAAGAGCAGAGGTTTTTTTGTTGGTGGTGGATTTTTGTTGTTGTTGGGTTTTGGTTTTTTTTTTTTTTTTTTTTTGCCTTGCCCCGTGCTTTTTTCTTTGTTACTCTTTTGAGAAGAGAGACGGAGTACAATGTACATGATACTGGGGCAAGGAGCTATGCTCCATGCTCAGGTCCCATACCTTCTGTTGGTGTTGCTGCACTGACTACATCTTCAGAGGGGAGGTTTCTCCCAAGCTTGTTTCTGAAGCAGTTTTGGTGAAGAGCTCTCAGAACTCTTGGGTTGTAGAAAATGTTTGAAATTCAGGCTGTGGCCTTGGCCTTTGTAGGTTGGAGAGTTTCTCAGAGTTTCTCAGCTTTGTGATTGCACTGAGCGCACGAGCACTTTGAGCTCGAAAGCTTGCAGGTGGGAAGGAAAAGTTCCCCACAACTAGGGACTGAAGAAGTTTGATCCTCAAGGACTGTGTCCGGAAGGGAAAGCTTTAAGAAAGAAAGAAAGATTTTGCTTCATAATTTGACTCTCACCTGCTTTTTCAAATAAACATTTTGTTTAAATTAGTTCCAGATGTGACTGCAAACATATATTGTGGCTCTTTCAAATCTTTTGAGGAATTTCTGTAAAGTGCTGCTTAACTGAATATGTCATTAGTGACCTGATTGTCTAATTGTCTTCCCCTCTCCCCACTTCTCCAGCACTGCTGTCTCCAAGTCAATTTAATGGCAAAACTGAAGGGGAATGCTACGCTGTCTAGGGCTTTATGATCTCTCCAAGGTTAGAGCTTCAGGGAAAGAACTGTTTAATTTACAGTTTCTTGTGTCCTCCAGCTGAATGCTCTTCCAGGTGCTCCATCCTGGGATCCTTTACCACACACACTACACCAGTTGTGAGCAAGAAGGGCTCTTCTGAGGAGCAGCAGGACATTTTAAGTGTGAATGAGTGTGACAGCAAAGGATATGTTTGCCAGAGCACCTTCACATCATCTTATGGAGCAGACTGGCAGGGCACAAACCCAACAGCAGGTGACACCAGCGTGGACTTCCCAGGGTGTTTTGGCCAAGGGCAGTGCCTAGCCTAATGACAATGAGGGATTATTCCTCTGGGGAGAGGAGACCAAGGCTCTCTTGGTGCAGAAGGTAACTTGTAGAATTACCATGAGCTCTTCTGCAAGTGAAACTCTTTGTCTACCCTGTCTGCATCTTTATATCAGATGATGTGGGGGTAAATAATAGGGTGAGTTATGCAGCATTTCTGTTGGTACAAGGCTAGCTGAAGTCAATTTCAAATTTAGAATTACTCCTTCATGAAAGAGTGGATTTAGGAAAAAGCTCTGTGTTCAGATATGTTAAAGGAAGAATTATCTTTTTTTGTATTATCAAATTTTGTATTTTGTATTGTCAAATACAAAAAAGTATTATCAAATACAAAAAAAGGTGAATTTTTAGGTTTTTGTTTTTGTTTTCCAAGGTTTATATTGAAATTAATAAACTCATCTCCTCCAAAGCCGGTGGTACTTGGGGATCCATGAGCAAGAGTGAGGCTACTGCTGTAAAGAGAAGTGCAGAAGTGCTTGTTTCAGAAAGGGCAGCACTGAGATGAAGTGTAATGAGATGTTTTTGACAGGAGGTCATGGGGGAGCTCTTGCATGCACACGTACGTGCAAGCTGCAAGATATTTTTTTTGTGTGTGTATATATATATATATAAATATATATATAAAAAAAATATATATAAACACACACACACACATCAGTGCACTCTTTACCTGGACCTTAAGCAAATAATACTGTGGTTGGGAGGAAGAAAAGTCCTCTCTCCATGTTGCTGGTAGAATTTGATGGAAGGATGAAAGTACTTTTTTAGAAAGTACCTTGGAGTAAGAAATACTTCTTTGAAGCGTTTTCTGTATACTAATGCCAGAAAACAAAACTTATCTATTTTTTCCCCATCTTTCTGATGTTGTTTACTTGTTTTAAGCCTGATGCTTTCCAGGACACTTGTATATTTCTCTTTTAAGGTCAAACCTAAAGAAATAAGGGAAAACATTTCTGCTTCTATGGCAGCCTGGTGCTCGAGGTAGCTGTTCTTCAGCATCTCTGGGTCAGGACAAGTGTGCTGGCACTTAAATTCCAGCATTTTTCCACCTGGTAGATGTTTTTAGTAGCATCTAGTTAGGAGGAGTCAGACATAGTGTCTGAGCACTAAAGCAGCTGATGAAGAAAAGGGGCCTGGATCTGCCCCTTGCACCAGAGCGAGTTGGGCCTGGCTCAAAGGATTACAAGGGAGCACCCCATTCATTCCTGTCTCTCTCCTTCAAAACTGCTGTGGACAACCCCAAACAGAAGCTTTTTTCCCGCAAGCAATTTTGTCCCATGACTTGGGAGGAGATTAGGGGAACCAAACCAACCATTTTGCTCTGGTAGCCGTAGCTTGAGTCTCATTGCATGAATCAGGCCATAAGTGGGCCAAGAATATTTCTCCCTTTGTCAACTTGTCCTTTAACTCTAATAGTTTAGGCCCTCTTTGCCAGGGCCAATGTTGAGAATTATGCACATCATGTAGAGGCCTCAAAATCTGAGATATTGTTTGTTTTAGATGATCAGTCATTCCGGGGTGATGGAGGAACCTGTCACAACATTATATAACCCAAGTCAAGCAATGGTGGTGGTTTTTTTTCCCTCCAGTGTGAAATAATTCAACAAATTTCTAATTACAGAAATCTAATTAAAAGCTGAATGTAACGACTCTGCCTAATCATAATGATACACCCATTTCATTAGAAAAAAGAAATTGCTTGTGTACAACAAGCCATCCAATTTAGCAGTGAATTAATATGTGCCTTTCTGGCTGTAGCTGCTCAAGCACCATCCCCTGCATCCATCCCTGAAGCTCTCAGTGCTCGAGCTGATGCAGGTGCCAGGGCACCCCGGCTCTTGGGCATCCCCATTTGAATCTCTGGCTCCTCTGCAAGCAGATTTCTGAGAGAAGAGGTCCTTCAAAATGGCCAAAAGTTAGTTATCCTTGACAGCAGAGTGTTTTCACTCCAATGTCCATGAGCAGAAGAGCAGCAGACGCACCTTTGCTTAATTTAAATTTCAGTTCTTCATGTTTTGCTTAGCAAAACAGACAGAAATACAGAAATAGCCCCAAAAAAACAGACAGAAATAGCCAAAAAAAACACAGGATTTTCCCCAGCTCTGTGATCGTTTCTTCCAAGCTGCGGTTTCCAGCAAGCTGCAGCAAAGCCTGGTCTGAACGGCACCTGTCTGGTTAAAGGCTGTGTTGTAGAACTCCTCAGACCAGCTTTTCCACAGAGGTGCCCCTGACATCAGCACCCAGATATAAGTGAATAACCACAGCTTCAGGCAACTGGAGGTAAACTAACACCAATCATGCTGTCCATGTGCCAGATAGCTTGTCAGGCCTCCGCTAACTGATGCAGAGGTCTATTGATTCTCACTATCAGCCCTGATACAGTTCCCGCTTTTAGAAGAGCTCTAGCAGCATTCATATCTGAAAAAGACAGTTTCTAACAGCAAGACACAATCCATAATCCATGCAGCAGAGTGTAAGTTATAAGGGAATATATGGGCTTGTAGGCCTAAGTGGAGTTTTCTATTAATATTTTTGCAGTAGTTTATTGCTGAAATCACTCTTGCAAAAGCAACTGAGGTTTTATCCTTCCCTTAACTTTGCTCACGCATCTGAAAGTTTATCCTACAGCGTGGAGGCTGAGCCCGAATTTCTGGCAGCCCTGCAGTCCTTAGCCAGCAAGAATTCAAATGTCAGATGGGAGCCAAATTTGGGACAGAGGGAATAATATCAGGGCAATGAGGTTAAATAGAGATATAATTGATTTTTTCCGCACTAGTCTCAGGTGTAAATCCATTAAGGTTAATGAAGGAAGGCATATTAAATTGAGCAGCCCTTCATGGCAAGCTCAGCCTGGCATGCCAACTGCCTTGCAATGTCTTCTCAGTGCTCCCCCATGATTTGTGGTGACTACATCATGGAGCTGAGGTCTGTTTGCCATAAGCATTTGAATCGAGAAGAATGCTGCAAGTGAAAAGAAAACCTCTCATCTTGCTTCTTTACTGCCGTGCTTAGAAAAGTGGGCTCATTTATGCTGGTTTCTGCTCTGTCTGTGGCTGCTTTGTGGACCTGTGGAACATCTGCTTTAGTTATCTTGCAAGGGTCCGGAGGTGGGAAGTTGGACAACCTTGGACTAGATGACTTTTTCACGCCTGCATTGCTCCGATTCCTTAAGAAGCACTGCAGGGCATTGCTAAAAGTAGTGTCCTTTGGGTGGAGGTGTCAAATATTTGTCACAGAAGTCCCGGTGGCATTTTGGCAAGTGTCGGCTCTGATCCCTGAATTAAATTCTGATGCGGATAATTATATCGTGCCAGTTTTCCCCTGATTTCAGCTAGTCATGTCTGAGTTGAGTCTTCCTTCAGAGTGTATGGGGATCCAAGATGTGATGATAGCATCTGCGCAGCTCTGGAGATGAGGGAGACTGATATACTGGGATTATTAAAACACTGTGGAAGAAGCAGTAATATTTTGTATGGGATCATTCTCTGTGCACTGGAACATGCACTGGAGATGCAACCTGCCCTAAATCCCTTAAGCGTTAACGCAATGTGGAATAATTATGCCAGGGAGCTCAGATGATGCCAGCGTTGGTCTGGTGCAGAGACGGCCAGGAGGATGCCGTGACACCTTCTCAAGTGGCCCTGATGCTTGACTGGTTTCTCTCCCGCAGGCCTTGAATCTTCGGGGTAGTGCATGTGTCCCATCATCCTGATGGGCCCAAAGGTTCCATCACATTCAGAAGGTCACTGCTCCTTTGAATCGCCTGTGCCTAGCACTGTTCAGTCATAGGTGTGTGTCATGGGTGATAGATCCCATCCTGCCCATCCCCGGCTGCTGCTGTGCTCCTCTGTACAGCTCATCCAGCCGGCCGGGATTCAGCTCCCAGAATTCACTCATCTCAACGTTGGCTTTTCTAAAGGGGCACACAGTGAACCGGGATGCTTTGTATTCCCTGCCCTGCTGCAGCCGCTGCGCCCTGGCTCCTGCGGGAACCTAGGGACAACGCACGAAGGTAGCTGTGCAGCACCCAGCTTGGTGCCTTCAGGTCAGCTTGGCTTTTAGGGAGATGCAGCTGCCCCAGTGTGCACTGCTGTGTGCAGGAGTGTGCAGAGCGCTGGGGGACAGAGGCGCCTGGGGAGATGGAGTTCAACCAGAGAGCTCCACAAGGCACTTCTGAAGTGTGGATTTCACTAAAGTGCAGAGTAGCAGGAGGAAGAGCCCCAAGGAACTGCTGATGGTGAAGTGGCCTCCTTAGGGAACAGCTCCAGGAGAAGCAGCAGGGCTCTGAGGGGTGCAGAGCCTCAGAGGAACAGAGGCTGCAGCTCAGCTAATGTGACCAGCGGGCCCACGGGTCGGTCAGAGAGCTGTCCCTCAAGCTGCTGTCCCTCACAGGCTCAACTTGCGTTCTGCTTGGTGCCAAATCTATCAAAATATTGCTCTGAGCAGCGTTGAGTCTTCCTGCTCTGTTGTACACAGTCCCTGCAGACCTATGGTCTGTGCAGGCACTTGGACCCTGCACTTGGTTACAGCAGAAGCAATTGGCTTTTCCACCCAGCAGGCCACCCGGCAGCTCATAGGGCCCATGAGAGCCATGCCTCGCAGTGAAGTCTGTGGTGTCAAATCAGCCACCAGCCCAACGTGGTGATCCGCAGAGAGGGACCTGGGCATCGTGGCAGACGACACGATGACCATGAGGCAGCAGTGTGCCCTGCTGGCCAAGAAGGCCAATGGGATCCTGAGGTGCATTAAGAAGAGCGTCTCCAGCAGGCCGAGGGAGGGGATCGTCCCCCTATACACAGCCCTGGTGAGGCCACATCTGGAGACTGTGTCCAGTTCTGGGCTGCCCAAGACAAGAGGGATGTGGAGCTGCTGGAGAGAGTCTAGCGCAGGGCTACGAGGATGATCAGGGGCCTGGAACATCTGCCCTGTGAGCAAAGGCTGAGAGAGCTGGGCCTGTTCAGCCTGGAGAAGAGGAGGCTGAGGGGAGACCTGATCACTGTCTATAGATACCTCAAGGGAGGCAGTAAGGAGGAGGGGGCGGCCTCTTTTCAGTGGTGGCCAGCGACAGGACTAGAGGAAACGGCCACAAGCTGAGGCACCAAAAGTTCCACAGGAACTTAAGGAAACATTTAAATAACAGTGAGGGTGCCAGAGCCCTGGCACAGGCTGCCCAGAGAGGTTGTGGAGTCTCCTGCTCTGGAGATGTTTCAAACCCGCTTGGCCGCAGCCCTGTGCCCCGTGCTCTGGGTGACCCTGTGTGTGCAGGGGGTTGCACTAGGTGACCTCTGAAGTCCCTTCCAGCCTGAAGCATTCTGTGATTCTATGATTTTCACTTTGCTGTCTTGCCGTGTTCCTGCACGTTGTCCTGCTTTGTGCAACAGTTGAAAATAATTAAAAGGAAGGCTTGGAGCCTGCAAGGAGGGAAGGGCAAAAGGAACCTCTGTGTTGGAGGAGAGAAATTGGACTCCTGCAGCTGGCAAGAGGTTTCACTTGCGCAGGTGGCATGTGCAAGGAGGTTGAGCCGCTCCTGCCCCTAGTCGCTGGCTCAATAAACACACCAGCTCTGTTGTTGTCTTCAGTCACTCTGCGCCTGCCTTGCACTACCCTTGACTTTTTGGCTTGCCCCTCTATTTTTAGCTGCAGGACACCCTGTCCCTGACCTTGGAGAGGACCTGGGTTGTCTCATACCTTTCTAATCGCATAAAGCCACCTCTCACACTTTTTTGCATCTGTATTAAAAGGAAGGGAGGGTGTCGGTACAGTTTTTTCCACCTTTACACTGTTAGAACTAGCCCTGAAGCACGAATCTCTATTTGCCTGAGCGTTTATTTTACTTAACTTTAGCTGTGTTGAGTAAAAGGATTTGAGGAGGGAGAGGAGAGGACTTTGTCCTCTCTATGAGGTCCCACAAGGGCTGGGGGAGCCCTTGTGTGCAACCAGCTCAGTGGTTAAATGGGGATGCTGAATGTCAAGTATGGACTGATGCTGCTAATTTAATTCTTGTGCCCAAACTCAATGGGTTCAGAGTAGAGCGGAGCCCTCACTCCCACGCCTTGGCACAGAGGTCTCCAGCCTTTAAACTGATTTTCATCTACTCAGATCCTTATTTCTCCCTTGGTTCTCAGCAGACATCTCTGCAGAAAGCTGAGAGGTGCAATGTGTTCTACTCTTGTAGCTCATACCTCTTTCATATACAGAGAAGATGTGGAAAAAAAAATGAATACATGCAGTAAATGCAGTATTTTCTTGTATTTTCCTAAGGCAGAAAGGGAGCTTTAGGAGATAAACATCTTTTATTTTGAAGTATAAAACAACTTAGCCTAATGCAAAATCAAATGCTATTTTGAGTAAGCAGTTCAATATCTTTCGTTTTGCAAGTGGTGGTGAAATTTAAAAAGTGTTTGCAAGTGTTACATTGCACTGGGGTTTCTGTTGGGACAGTTCAGTTCTCTGGCAGGACTCAGGAAGGGAAATGTGCTTTTTTGGCAGGTTACGTCCTTGCGTGTACCCAGTCTTGCAGGTGCTTCACTGCTGTCATTCTGTGATCCTTGTCACCACCCTTCAGGGCTGGAGAGCTCCAGACCAGCCTTCTCACTTGCACTTTTTGCACAAAATTCCCGATTCTGACCCCCGATGGGACATGGGCTTGCTGTGATTTGCTATTTGTGGGCTTGGATCTGTCCTCCCTGTCCTCGTCCAGGAGAACGTGGTCCTGCTCGGGCTGATGATGCTGCAGTTGTGCTGTGTGCTGTTTGTGTGATGAAGCAGAGCCCTCACTATGCCAGAAGTAGCCAATCTTGAGTTATATGCTGAAAATGTATATACTTGGGGCCATAGCATTCCTTAACTGGCAGCTGCTGCTGCATTCGCCTGGGCAATATTATCTCACCTTCCTGTGCAACTAGCGCTGCCCAAGCTAATTGCTTCCTATGCAAGTGCCAACCTGAGCAGCTGAGGTGTTTTGTGCTCTTTTTTAACGTCAATCTGCTGTGCTTGGATTAATGGCAAAAAAAAACAAAAGGAGAAGGCAGGGAGTGCAGATTGTCTGCAGAGCACGGCATCAGCCAGCACTGTCACAGGTTCCCACGCTGACCTTTATCTAAACAGAACTGTATGTAACAGATAAGAATATTTAACAATAATTAACGTCACATTGGCCCAGGGAACAAAATGACTACATCAAACCAGCAAGAATTCCACTGCAAATTGCTCAGAGAAGAAGTGTCATATGTACAGCCGGTCTCATGCTGATGGTGCTGCAACGAGATGGGCGGGCATTGGAGCAAAGCAGCTATTATGGATGAGTTAGGGACAGGATAACATATATATATGTATACACAAACAGGCAGCGGGGAATGAAGCGTGCCAGTTTGTGTCCTGAGCTTGTCGCTGGCTCCCGCGGGGGAAGCGTAGAGCCCGGTGGAGCACTGTGCTGGTAGGGGTATCTGCTGGGCTCAGTTGCATAGGCCACAGCTGGCAGGGTTGGTGCCGAGTGGCCGCTTGGACGCGCTCGCTGCAGGCTCCGTGGGATGTTTCTGTTCGCGGCGCGGAGCCGGAGAGAGCCCGCGGTCCCTAATTCAATTTAAAATACAATTACGGTCTGTAGCAGCCAGTCAGTGGCAGTGAATTTCATCAGTGCAGATAGCGACCTGCCTGGAAAGAACTTAACCCCTTGCTGCCCATGCTGCCCACGTGGAATGTGCTCCTGGTCCTGCGGCGTGCAGAGCCGGTGCCCAGAGCCTTCCCTTCAGGAAAAGCCCAGAGCGCTCCAGGGCTCCTCGCACCCTGGAGTTAAGCACTTATATAGTTAGCTTTGGCATCCACTCTGTCCCACTGCTCAAGCCGAGCTGTCACAGTGGACAAGGCAGATCCACTTCCTAGAAGAGCAGTGGGATAAGAGGGGAGCAGCAACAGCTCCCATGCAGGCATGCTGTTCCTGACAGGTTCTTGCTGAAGCTCTGGAATTTGGCTTCTCCTGCCTTGGGCCGTGTCTGCTGCCACAGAAAGGTCTCCTGTCCCACACAGCAAGCGAGACCTCCCTGTGGCTTCTCAGCACAAACTACTTGAGCAGAGATACAGAGCTCTGCCTGGCCCAGGCAGAGCTCCTCGTGCCAGGCCATAGAAATACTGCTGAAAAATGGCAGCGGGCATTTGGGCTGAGCACAGGACCACCAGAGCGCCACGTGCCCTTAGTGCTCTCCTCATCTTTAACGGCAGTGTCCTGGTGCCTCCTGTGCTGGCAGGGCTGCTGGGAGCTGCATGCAGGCCTGCTCCTCCTTGCCATGTCCCCACATGTCATCCCCCATCCCACAGTGCCATGATTAGGTGCGTAATGCCAGCTCCTGGCCTGCGAGTCATGGCCTGAGGTGCTCCAGCAAGCCTTAGACCATTGGTACTATTAAGAATTTAAGATTGTATTGCCTTAAAAAAACCAAAAAGTAAAACAACCAGAGGATAGTGTTTTCCCGAGGGCCAGAGTCTTTCCATCCCAGATCGTGTTTCCCTGTGGCTGCTGAGGGTGGTGAGGCATTTGACTTATGTTAGGAAGCCCTGGCATGAGTGTCTGGCCCAGATGTGGGCTCCTCTGCAGCTCCAGGTGGGTGGAGGAGGCGTTTTGAAGCTGTAATTTGGCATCTGACCCCGTGCAGATTTCATAGATGGGTTTTGGTTTCTTCAGAGAAAAAAAAGAAAAAGTGCATTTTGGTATTAAGCTTTGGTTTGATGTTTGAGGCAAGGTTTGTCTTCTGATGTATGGCATCAAGCATTGTCAGGTCCTAAAGCATTTCATGTTGGAGTTATTTGTGCACTTTGTTATCAAAAGGATGGCAGCAGAAATCTGAGCTCATCAGGTGTGGTTCATCCCCCTCCACTGAAACCGGCTCTGCTGCCACCTGCTAGCCAAGACAGAGATTGTTTCCTCCCTGAGACACTTCATAGGCTTCTGGTAGCAGTCAGTGGAATTTGTTTAACCTGGGCTGTGGGAAATTACTCAGAAAATTCACAAATTGGTAAAAAGCTCAGCCCTAATGTGTTGCAGTCATCCTTGGCTGGTTGCCCTAAAGCCAATGGTGATGCAAGGAAGCAAATATCTACCCTTTTTTTTTTTCCCCCTTTTTCTTTCTAGCTGGACCTTTGTATGCATCATAATAGATATTTCTTAAACTAATTTATCCACATGACCAACTGAGGGAAGTGTTACTAGGTGCAGTTAGTACAGATAACAGTGAGGCACAGAACTGGAACCTGAGGTTATGAAGGGAGTCTGAGAAAGAGCCAGGAACTGATCCAGCTTCTCCTGAATTTCTTGCTGTACTTTAAAGACCATTGCCCTCTGACATTCCTTAAGCCAGCCTGCTCACCTGCTGGTCACTAATGAAGTTCATTTCCACTGGCACAGTGAGTAATAATGTCCGATACACTCAGCCACCAAACAAACCTAAGTCAAGGTTGGATGAGCGACTGGAGTATCTGAATGCTGAGTCACTAAGGAGAAAAATTCAACATCAAAGGGTCACTGTAAGACTAAAGCCAAAGTATTGCTTTAAAATAAGTGAATTTGCATCAGAATCTAGAGGCAGGACTTTGACAACAAAACCTGCAACTATTGATTAAAGCGAGCAACTAATGATTAAAGTGTACCAGTTAGCACATAGTCTCTCTGCTTATTTTATTCTCATGGCCTGAGGTGTAGAAATGTTAGAAAACCAAGCAGTATTTAAATCCAGGGTGTTACTGATAGCATCTAGAGAAGCACAAAGACTAGAGTGCTCTGCTCCGACTCAAGTTTCAAGCATCTCTTTTTCAGGAGATGTGTAGTCATTTAAGACTGACCAAGCAGAGAATCCAGTAGCCTGGAAATACTCACCCTTTACATTTCAGCTCTGAGTTGACGCGATCTGAATGTATCTTGAAGTCACTTTGTTTGGCTATTTCACGTTTTTGCCTTCTTCATACGTGGATGTGACTTTTTCATAAAGTCCTCAAAGTGCCCATGCCCAAGGCAGTCCCAGTGCAGAGTAGAACCTGTCATGGGTCTAGCACTGGGCTGCCCCACATGGAAAGACTCAATGGTGGGAATCAGTTTATAAAGATGGAACCACCTGACCTGCCCTAAATCCTATAGAGAATCTGTAACAGTATGAAAAATGAACCCCAGGTTCTGGTTCCCTTCTAACTACCCTGCTTTAGCACACAACTCTGAATAGGCAGCTTAAACCATCTGCAGAGCTCACCTTGCTCTTCCTTGGTCCTTTTCTCTGCAGAGGATGCATTTAGATTGACTTAGATCCTCAGTACTAACCGACAGAAGTATTCCACTTTGTTCCATTCTCTGGGTTCCGAATCATGGAGAAAGGATCTGGTGGACATTAAGGAAAGAATAACCCTGTCCCACCCAACTAGTTTCTCAGTGCAAGCTTGAGGGCACTTCCATAGTTGCTCACTCCTGCCTCACCTGGGAGCACAAGAGGATGCATTGAGTGGAGCCAGGCGTTTTATCCAGAATGGCAAGAGGAGATGAAGTGTTACATGGTTAGGAAGGAGCAGAAGCAGCAGTTTCTGCACTACCATCTTCGTGTGCTGAAGCAAGTGGCTGTGCTGATGCACTCCCACTTGCACGTCCTCAACACCCTCAGCACTACAAGGAAAGCAAAATACTTATGCAAGCACTGTTGCTGCCTCAGTATATGGTGCTGAAATTGCCTTTTTTTTTTTCAAAACACTTGGTTTCCCCAGAATGCCATTTCTTTTATCCCAGCTCAAAAGGAAAATTTTCTGAGAAGTCTGAAGGCACAAAACAAGAAGGACACCAAATAGAAGATGAATTTTCAATTTGCACTTTCAGATTCCTGTTGAGACATACTGTTGGTGTCAGCCTTTTATATGTGCATTCTGAGCTGATGCTATTTCACACCAGCTCCACGCTTGTTATTTAAATGACAAATAACCATGATAGGCAGTGTAAAGATGAAGCCTCTTCCCCAACTAAACTGTATTTTCTCACCCAGCTGGGGAGGAAACCACAGGAGAGCAAGATCTTTAGGTTTAATGAAGTAGGAGTTTCCTGCAAAATTAAAGGTGATCTTGTTTGTCAGAAAAAAAAAAAAAAACAAAGCCAATATGGTGTTTCAGGAATATTGTGCTTCCTTGTGATGCCCCAAGGCCTATTTCAGGTTGTCAGAAATCTAAAATGGAAGGATCTCAACTCAGCTCAGATGAATGCACCCAGTCCATGACAGCTACTCTTTGGAAATGCGTGTTTCCCTGCTGCAGCATTGGACTTTCCTTTTTGCTTTTTCTGCTGCCTTTGATTCATCTCACTACCAGTGCTGGTGCAGTGGGTTGCATAGGGGTCATGGGGAGAAGGTGAGGCATGATGCTGTAGGTACATGCAGAGCAGCTCTCCCCGAGCAAGGTGGAAGAGTGTGTCTCATGTTCTGCACATGGCATGGGACAGGTCCGGGTCAACTCCATTTAATGCACAGATGATAATAAAACATGTCAAGATTAACATGTCAAAACTCCAAAAATGGACACAGACCTTCTGTTTACAGACCTTCTAACTTTGGTGAATAGCCACAGGTACAGATTTGTACCTAAAGCCTGTTGGGATGGAAGAACATTCTGAAAAACAGTAGCATCTACAAATAAGTGTGATTAACAAAACTATTTGTTGTGTATGATCTTGGACTCGCTGTGTGCAGAGTCCAGAGCTGCATCCTCTCCCTACTTGAGGTGGGAGGGTGAGTGTGGTGCTATGTGGGGCTCCCTACTCTGAACCCTTCAGTGCTGAGAATATGAGACACCAACCTCACAATTCCCCTTGGCTTCCTGATCAAAATTCAGCCCTTCATGGCATGTCCCCTGCTCTGAAATGAGTAGTTGAGTTTAGGGCCTATGATATATCTTAGTCAGTATCTGCGCTGCTTCATCCTTTATTCCTTCCCCCAACTTCTTCCGAATGCCATCCAGTCCCAGTGATTTATTACCCTTCAGTGCATTTTGCTTTTTGCTCAAGAATTTATATTTAATTTTTATGCCCGTTATCATTGAGGGAGAGGAGGAGAATGCTTTGGGAGCCCAGAGTAAAAATAAAATGACACACTTTAGTGCATTTTCTTTGAGTGATTTTGTTGTGTTTTCTCCGTAGTTTGGCAGGGTATTTACTCCCTCCTCCTCAATTTTTGAATTGCTCAGAATTGGTTGAAGTGATTGTAGAAAAATTGCAGGGTGATAATCTATATTGATTAACTCCAGCCTTGCAAGGACTGGAACCTGCTGCTCCCCGTGCCTCACTGACTCATGTAGGAAAGATCTCCTTTCAGAGATCAGCAGAAGAGCGGGACCATTTGGCCTTTACTGCCGTTGTGCTTTTGGGAAATGGCAAATTATGGAGCAGCAGAGGTTGACTTTCTTTTCTTATCCCCCTTGGTTTTACTAATGGTGAGTTCTGTCTGTGCCACCACCTCCTGTAGACCTTCCATGTGAGGTTATGAGTCCATTTTGTAGACTCATAACCTCACATATGCAAATACTGCATATAACTTACTCCAGTGGGCACAGAGAGATTCCGTAATTTGGCCCTTGGTGCCAAAGAGGCATTAGAGTGCAGTTGAGCTAAGGACAGAATTTTTGATGCTCTTTTCTGCTGCGTGCACCTTTTCCTCTTGTATATCCCCTCTTTTCTCTCACTTTTGGGCTGTTTTAATCAATGAAGGAAGGAAGACTTTAGGAGCAAGTTAAGCACTTCTGCCTGTCAAGGGGGCTAGATGAGACTGCTTGCTGTACTGCAGGAACTGAGAGTGGGAGAAGGCATTCGAAAATTCATGCAAGACTCGAGCAAAGTCTCTACCCCTCCTTCCTTGGTGGGACCTCCTGTAATTCTCCATCTGCCCCCTTTCTGTCAGAATAACAGCAGAGAAGGAACTCATGAGACTTTGACGGTTGTAATCACAGCAGAGCCCATACCCAGCCCATACCACAGCCGTTTTCTTTTCCAGGTCTCAAGTGTAACTAAGAGGTGCCAGGTTGAGAGCTCTGTTCAGGCCTGGGTTGGCCTCAAGCGTCTATGACTGTCCTCTTCCACTCCTCCACTGCACAAAAGCCATTTCTGCACTCGCCTCATTGGTTCCAGTTCTTCACATATTCAGTTGAACTTCTGAGATCTACCTGATCCCTGCAGAGGACTGTTAACCCAGATTGATGGGTTCTTGATACAGAAGGAAGCTCAGGAGACAGCATGGGGAAGTTCACCTCCTCTTGGGTTCTTGGATGACAGCAAACGTGGCCGCAGGCCATAGTCCCCTATTTTAGCCATTGTTAGTGTGGTAGTTAGTGCAGAGCTTTGAAGCCCTGCTCAGGAAGAATTATTTTTTCAGCACTGCCAAACGTGTGGAGACTTCTGCTGTGACAGCCAGTGGGTGACCTCTGATCAGCTCATTAGATCTGTTTGTCTTCTCTGTTGGTTAAAGCCCAGTGGTTCATTTCTCTGTCTCTTTGATCCTTTCTGTGTTTTAATTAAAGCTTCTTTTCGATCTGACCTTCTGCAATGCAGTGCTGTAGCATAATTGAGGCTGAATTGAGCCTCTAATTGTGGAGGGTCTGTTCTGTCAGGCTGGACAGATGAACTAACCCTTCACCTTAGCATTTATTGTGACTGACAGAGTTCTGACTGCCCCTTGTGTCCTCTCCATGAGATCAGGCAGTCTGGATATCTGAGTATCTCACAAAGCAGGGTGAAAATGTGTTGCTCTTTCAGTAAAAAAAAAATAAAAAGCCTTGAGTACCCAGGAAACATTTATTGGAAAGCAAAATGGAGTAATAATTTACTGATTGAAGAGGATGGAAGACAAACATTGGGACCCTGCATTGATTTATTGACTTTTTTTGTATTTCTTCACTAGCCTAAGAGAGTTGAATTGTGGGGAATGGCAGTTGGATTTAAATATCTGAATCTTGCTGCTGATTTAGGTGCTGGACTAGGGGTATGGAGACTGGGTCCAATGCTGTAAACTTCGGGCTGTTGAGACTTGGCACTCTTAATCGTTGACCCTGGGGCTGGAGAGCACAGAGCATGCAGGAGACTCCTCTACATGCCATCTACATGGGCACCAGCTTCTTGCCTCAGAGTTCTTGAGTCTGAGGGAGAAGCCGGTGAGAATTTGGTTGTAGGAAGTGAGGATTTCCTGGGATGTAAAACCTGCTTTTAAAGAAGGTGTACAAATAGGCTGTACTCTGTCTGAGCCAAAGACTGTTCTGCAAGGAGGACAGATTGCCAGCCTGCTTGTGCAGCTGCTGCTGCACAGAAGCTTGTGCAGTAGGCACCTGCATGTTGCTCAACATAAAAATTGCCATAGGATGTCCTTTAGCTGCCACTTCTACTAAAACTAACTCTTTCAGTTTATGCCTAATGGGCCTCACTGGTGAGAAACCAATGCGTTGCTAGGAATGCAACTAGGGATCTCAGCCCTTAGAGGGAAGGGGAAGCACCTTAATGTGAAGTCCAGGTGAGAATCCTGACAGTTCAGGGGGGACACGAGGAAACACTGAAGTGACTTAAGGAAAACCATGGCACTTAATCAACAACAATTTTCAATTCAAGTTAACCTGACCCAAAGCAAATTCTTATTTTCAGCTTTTCACTACAAAAGCTGAAGACTGTAGCAAAGCTTCTGTTCTGCTACTAAATATTTCAGTTTTCCCTCAACAAATCCCAGCAAACATGACCAAATAATCCAGTCCACCTCTGTCTATCAGTAAATTTGTCTTCTCTACAAGCATCAGCATGCAAGAGCAGTATTTTTCAGGGGTTTTCTTTAGGCTGAGCCAATATGAACCAATACCCCGCTAGTATTCAAGTCCTGCTGTTCCAAGTATTCAGTCCTGCTGACAGAGCTGACTGTGTCTTCTGGTTTGAGCTACTCGTTAAGCAGCTCAGAGTCTTAGATCCGAAAGTCCTGGGTCTGATCCTCGCAGACAACCAGCCAGAGGCTCTTATTTCCAATACAGCATACCCTTCTCTGCCGAGGATTAGAAAGTACTGGATTATCTACTTATCACAACTGGTGGAAAACTCTGTGTCCTGATTCTTGTAGGGTGAAGCTGAGATCGTACAAGGTACTACATCTGCTCCTGGCGGGTGACAGGAAGGACTCTGAAACCCAAAGTGCCCACCCCATTGCAGGTAAGTAACTGATTTTATCTTGTTTTATGGTTAGAAATGACGAATGGTACTGAGAGGTCTCTGCTGCTGTGGCTCTGTTGTGAAAGAGAAGACTAGATACTGAGTTTGGGGACAAGAAGGACACCGTGCTTGAGATGCAGAAGGTTATGACTGAGTTTCATTCTGGACTCAGACTTTCCTATAAGCCTGCTGAAAATGGTCTTATACAGGCGTGGGGTGAGTGTTGGCAGAGCCAAAGTCCGATGGATAGGCTGAGAACCTACGTTCCCTTATGGGCTGGAGACTGGCGAAGTTAGTGTACCTTAAACCCTGATGGGCAGTCTGTGATCTTTTGGACATGGTGAGATTCAGCACACTTTCATTTCAGATGAATTGTGTGTTTGCAATGTACTGTAAGGGCATGTGGATATGCTCAGGACGTTTGGGTGGTTTTAGGGGCAAACTCTGGTTTTGACTTTCACAGTGGGCACCCTAGATAACCAAGGCAGGAATATCCGTCATGAAGGATGTTTGCAAGGTGCCAGCGCTGATTTGTGCTGTGTCCACTGTGGAGTTGGCTGAGAAGTGATGACCTGAAGCAGCGCTTGAGCAGTTTAGCTCATGTTCCACTTGCAAACAGGGAAGGACACTTGTCTGAGCACAATCAGAGCGTGTGCTGGATGTTCCCCCCTACCCAGCTTGGCCAGGCAGGCTGAACCAACAACATCTTTTTGAAGAAGAGATTCCTCTGGAATCTGGGGGTCAATTTGAGTGACACTGTGCCCTTTCCTATTAGGAAATGCCCTACGTATGAGAAAAGACTAAGCAAGCTGGGACTGTTTAGCCTAGAGAAGAGAAGGCTGAGAGATCTGATCAATATATACAAGTATATGAGGGGAGAATATAGGGAGGATGGGCCCAAGCTCTTCTCACTGGTGACCAGTGACAGGACAAGGGGTAATGGGTACAAACTGAAACACAGGCAGTTCTATCTCCATGTGAGGAAGAACTTCTTTCCTGTGAGGATAACAAAGCACTGGAACAGGCTGACCAGAGAAGTTGTGGAGTCTTCTTCAAAACCTGCCTGGATGCCACCTTGTGCCATATGCTGTAGGTGTCCCTGCTTGAGCAAGGGGGTTGGACTAAATGATTTCTAGAGGTCCTTTCTAACCTCAGCCATCCTGTGATTCTGTGAAATGGTAGCCCAGGGATCCTTGTCACTGTTATAACAGTCCTGAACTGGGAATCCAGTTGAATAAAGCATGGAGCTTGCATCAACAGAAAATGAAGATTTTAGGACTGAGTAGAAGTTGCTGGACTGTGCACTACACCTGATGATATGAATGTGGAGTAGTGTAAAGTTTTCAACCGTGGCCTTTTCCCTTCTGGTTCCCAGACATGTGAGTGAGAGCAGATCCTGATTGCTAATTCTGCTAGGTCTATGGTCATGGTGTGACATGTTTGCTTTAATTAGTGTTGTGGTTGAACTTTTCCCTTGGCAACTTAAGAAGGAAAATAAAAAATATATGTAACCAAGTGAAGCCACTTATTGTATTGGTAGGAGCTGTGTTGGTTGCTACGTCTCAGCAGGTGCGATGTTCAGTAAATATAGATCTGTGAGATTTATACTTTTTCATCTTTTTGGGAAACCTTAGCAATGAAATTCCATCATAACAGAGGCATAAAGATTCCTCTAAACTTTTTCAAATACAGATTGGGAAATTGAAGGAGAATAGGAATTTGGGTTTGTTTATGCTTTATCTTAAACATTTTTTGCCTATAGTTCAGTGTGCCATCTCCTAGCAGCAATGAAAATATTTTTATGTGAAGTAGGGCTGAAAAATTCTGACGTGGCTAAGCAAATGTGCTGGCTAAAACCCTTCTTCATGAATAAGAGAAATACCGTGCCCTAATTCCATAGATCAGGATTTAACTTACCCAGGGAAATTACAGGATTCAGCAGCATGGAAGAAATACTTTATTTTTTGAATATCCAAGATATTTTCCAAAAGAACACTGCCAGCAGGTTTTTAAAGTTTTCTTTCAGCCACCAGCATGTTCAAAACTACTGTAACTATGCAGTTGCAGCAATAACTGTAATACTGTAAACTGTGGGCCCTTCTCTTTGTGTACATTTATCATAGTTAGGTCCCGCTGAGCTGTCCCCTAACAGGAGGAAAGCACCTTGTAGCTAACAGCACTGTAGGCCTTGAACTGTGGCAGTTCTTTCCTTTCACAGGATTTCTGAACTCTTGAACTCCGCTGGTTGATTCCTCTCTTTTTCATTTTTTCTCTCCTCCCTTCAAGTTATTGGGAGCTCACAGAGCAGGACCTGAATCCAGAGAGGGACATGACAATCCCAATTTTTCATTCACTGAAAAAGCTGTGAAAATATCTATTCCTCAGGCAATTCAGGAAGGACGTTGAAGGAAACTTTGGAGAGCTCAGAAGGTTGCTGAAAATGCCCCTAATTCCAGCAGTGCAGTTAAGATGACAGAAATACCTGTTATTGAGTTGACCTGTACAAGGTGGAAGTGTCCCATAGTGAGAGGACACAGCACATTGCTAGGGTGTGGGTGGCTCTGTAAAGACAGGATGGCTAAAATTTTGTTTCTGTCTTCTTAGAAGCAGCCGGTGTCGCTGAGTGCCGTCCCTGGGTCTAATCACAAATAAACCCAGACTCTAATCACTTGTTCGGGTCATTTGTCAGCCATGGCTGTTCCTGTCCTTCCAGGATTAGGACAGCACTCTGTAGCCCAGTAAGCTGCGGTCTGGTGGTGACCTTCTTAGCATCTCTATGGCCCAAGGAAGGAAACAATATAAGAGGTTTCCTAATTTAGATAAGACAGTGCAGGTCAAAAGGAAATTGCAGATGTCAGTGCTGAGAAGGGCCAATGGGGAGCAAATGAGGAGGTCATATAGGGCCATATCCATTATGGTAGAGGTAGCAGGATATAAGCATTGCCTTGATAGAGTTGCATGGTCCCACCTTAAAAACACTAACTGTAGGACCAAAATATGCTCCTTGCCTATATTTTTGTCAAGGAAGCAAATGCGCAGTAGGATAACAGATGAACCTGCAGTGACTGCGAAGCTCTAATTCTTTCCATGACTCTAAAGGTGTCATAAACTGTGAGAAAAAAACTCCAGCACTTTACAAACAGAAGTACTGCACAAAATCTTGAGAGCAGATTTAACCTTCAGTTGCCTCAAGGCCAGTTATTTATAACACACATGTTGCAACCCTGATGCAGTGATGGGTAAGTGCATTATACGTGCATCTAGGCAGAGCCTGGCCCTGGCCTTTGAGGGTTGTTTGTTTGCAGTGTAGTTTTATTTCCCCGTAGGCAATTACAATCAAATATAGGTGATTTCTGCAGTGTGGATACCTCTGTGTGCACACACACGTTCTTTCTGTAATTTAAGGAAATTATTGCAGGTGATCCCCTCGTCAGCCACGTCACTTTGTAGCACAGGGGTGGAGAAGCTGTAAGATAGATATGTGAGCAGTTCAGAGCGGGCAGCGGGGTGCTTGGCGTGCTTGGCATGCTCCACAAGTTCAAACCGATCATTGCTCTCTCTTGCATGAAGCCAGCAGCAGGACAGATTGCCAGTGTTTGCAGTGGAGGTGCAGAATTTACGGTATGGCATTTCTTCACAGCATGCCCTCTGTGGGTGGCCGCGCTGGGACGCGCATGCTCTCGTGCTTGGGACACAAACTGTTATATCTGTGTAAAGTACAGGAAAAAGAAACGCCATGTAAATCCCAGTCTGCCCCATAAAACCAGAGGATAACTAGCTATAACTCCTGGTGTGTTGCAGCAAAGGCAGCCTTGGGACCACTGCAACTGGGAACATCTCATTCCTGACCAGTCTCCAGAGCTTTCCTTCTGTTAGGTTGTGGGCTTGCTGCGGTGAGGTGCCCTGTGAAATGAGAACACGATTAACATTCTAGCACTGAAAAAAAAAATCTGATTGAGCTCATGTCTTCTGTCCCCTCTCATGATTTGTATTCCCCCAGTCCAGATTTGCTGCTGGCTTGCAGGAGATGTCGTTCTAAGTAGGGATGATTCTGGTGAGACGGTATGGGGAATTTAAGCACTGATAATCTGAACGATGAGAGAAGGAGGGTAGGAGGTGATTTGAGAGATTCATGCCGACTCTTTCCCATACCACACGTTCCAATCACAATGTTGATAAGAAAAGCACTCCTGAGAAGCACTCCGTGCTACGGACTCCATCCTTTTCCAAGGGCCTTCCAAAGGGGATCTCAAAATAAGTGGGTTTGGCCTTTTTCCCTTTTTTCTTCCTTCTTTGCTAGTTCCTGCGGGATATAAACATACGTATTTCATTTTAGCACTCAAGAACCCCCAAACTAGCAGGGAGGTATTGAGAGACCCCATGATGGTCAATAACGGGTTACTTTTCAGTGCCTCCAATTTCAGCTTTGTCGTACAGCCAGCAACTCCTATAGGGACCAGGAATGAGTCCTAATGAGTCCCCAGGTTGACTCTTCTGCATGTTTCAGCCAATTCCGCTTTGTGAACGGTGTGTGGGTCAAGGGGATGCAGGAAGGCAGATGGAGCTGCAGAGAACAGGAACAAATTCCCTGGAAAGCTAAACCCCCCTAATCCTTATCTGCAATAAATAAATGCGAAGGCCCAGAGTCTCTAAGCAGACTCTCTGGAGCAATTGCCCACATATGGAAATAATCTAATGAAAAGGGCAGGGTTGCTTGGCAGGAGGACGTTCCCATTGAACTGTTTCCTTCGGGAGATGCTTTTGCCTTGCACGGGTTTTGCTCGTCCAGCTGACCCGGGCTAGTGTCAATGAACGAGGAGCGAGCTTTGAGCTCCTGTGCCGAAACGTACATGCTGCAAGTGGGAGAGGGGCGTGTTCTCAGCACCAACTCCATCTTTTGCCTGGACACATCCATTTGTTTGCCTGGAAAGCCTGGGTGGTTTTGCTGGAGGATGCAGGAGTTGCTCAGAACGTCACAAGCGCAAGGAGCGCTGCGGGCAAGCTCGGCCCCGGCTCTCTTGGACACCCTCCAAGGTGAAGCTGAGCCCTCCTTCTGCCCCCACAGTTATTCTGCCTATGCAGAGCTGAGCTCAGCTGCCTTCGAGTAGGAACCCAAGCAGTTCCCTTTGAGGATCAAGTTGTCCCATGAGAGCCAAATCCATGCCAAGCCTTGGTGCCGGAGCCTTGTGGAGGTCGCCAAGCTCCCCCATGGCAGCAGAGCTCTGGATGCAGAGCACGGACCTTCCCTGGGAAGCTGCTTCCTTGCTCTGCCAGGGCTCTGCTCAGGGTGTGTGCATGGCGAATAAGCGGAGCAAGATGCCAGTTAACCCTCATTAAATTATCCTCAGTGGATATTTAATTTCCTACTCAATAGGAAATTTCCTATTTAATTTAATATCCTGAGAGGATATTAACCCTAACCCTAAATATGCTCAATGGAAGATATTTAATGAGCTCAAATCACCAGCTGGAGATAGCTACCTGCTCAGCTAAGGTTAAAAATATCACAAGGAATCCAACACCTCATCTGCCATTTCTAACGGGGTCTGCAGAAAAGTGTTTGTGCTCTGAATCCAGTTAGCATAGATAAATAATCCCATGCACTGCACCTGCTTTGAGCTTGAACTGCGATAAACCAAAGCACTTAAGCATATGTCTATTTTAAACTTCATAAATGCAGTCAAAACTCTTGTGCTCCCAGGAAGCCATGGGTTAACATCCCTTCCTGAGCCAACAATTAAATTCTGAGCTTCTTTCCTGTGATCAGCCAAAATGTTTGAATCTTTTGAGAGCTTAGTAAGTGATTCATAATGAGCACAGTATCTGAGAATTAAGTTTTCTGCAAATCTTGATCTTATCAAAAAAACATGTCAATTTAAATTATCTGATTTTGGAGGTTTGTTTTTTAATTCCTGGATTTGCGTTTGGAAATTATCTCTGTTTCTCAGGCTTCTCATCACTTGAAGGTTAATTCAGATTACAGTAGTGCCTGAATTGGAAATGTAAAAGCTTTTTTGCAAATCACTCCATGTGTAAGCACCAGCTGACAGATGATCACAGGAGTCATTTCTACTTACAGGGGCGAAGATAACACCCATATTCAAGCTTCAGGTGCAGGTGTTTGCAAAAGGAAACCTAGAACATATTCCTAATATTTTCCAGAGGAAACTTAATTCCTGCTGGTAGGATGCATTCCCAGTGCCTACCAGTATAGTATTTGCACAGTGTTGGAGGGGAAGGTAAGGGGACAGGATTTGATGGTAGACAAGGACAAGCAGAAGTCATAAGGCTAAGGTTCTCCACTGTATTTTTTTCCCAGATTTCCTACCGAGTCGGTCAAGCTTCAACCATCAAATGTGTCCATTCAGCATTGCAGATCCAGGCCTGAGTTTGCCTGAGTTTATCAATTCTCAGTCTTCCAAAGGGAACAGTGTTGCTGCCACCTTCAACTGGTGTCACGGCTGTGAAAACATCAGTTCATGATTCGCCCAGATACTTGAGAGAGGAGATATGTTCTCACTCACTGTGTCCTCTTCTAACCAGAGAACCATTTTTCGGCTGCTTTGGTGACTTCCAGGGCTGGAAAGTGCACCAGAAAGCAGAAAGAAGGGAACGCCTCAAAATGAAAACCTGAAAATGAATCTCACTTTGCATATTTGTTTTCTTGGCTTCTCTCTGAGAGGCTGCATTGGCATGTGCTTGATGGGATATGATGGATCTGACCTTGTCAAATGCATCAAATGTGACATGTGAGCACGGATATTCTTCAGGAGAGAAGTAAGAGTTAGCGAGAAACACAGAAAGGACGAGCAAGCAGATGGCCGCAGTGCTTCATCAGTAAAAACTCAGATCTGAGATTTGCATCCAGCGAGGTTTGAACTGGAGGTTTTAGGGAATTAGCCAAGGGAATGCTTATATTAACATCCTGCATCATTCTTATGTATGATTCCTCCATCAGCCACTGACCCTTCAGACGCTGTGGTGTCGCATGAGAAAGTGGTGCTGGAATAAGGGACCTTGTGTTACCTGGACAATTTGGCTGAGTTCTTCTGCCCTCTGTATTCAAACACATCCTGGGTTTACATCTCTGGGTTTACAATGAATGATGTGGAGCAGGATGTGTTTTTCTCTTCTAAAATCCCGTCTTTTTATTTTCATCCTATGGGTGAAATTTCTATTAAAAAAAGAGGGTCAGAGAATCAACAAGGGCAACCTGCGTATATGTTGTAACCTTGGAGGGCTGATCTGAGTCTCCTGCCTTCCTCTGGCAAGTGGGCTCAATGGGGACAAGTTCTCAATCACCCCCTTCAAAGGAGAGGGAACGAACAGGGAACAGAGGCAATGGCAGCCTTGGTATTCCACTTGCCTTGAGCTTTTTTTGCATGAAAAAAAAAATTGCGATTTTTTTTGCATTTTTTTTGCCCTGTAATCCAACTGACTCCTAGTCTTTTCCGTTTCTCCCTACCATCTTGTCAAGGTTCACCAGAAAGCATCAGGCAGTAGTGAGAACTTGTCCCTGCAACCCATTGAACCTCCTGCAGATTGTCTCATCCTCCACACTCACCTTGTCATATTTTGCTTGTTATGTCCTATCTCACTTGCTAACTGGGATGAAGCTTTAACACATGCGTGTCCTTGCATCTAGCACAAAGCAAGTCTGGTTCCTCTATGGGATTCCCAAGTAGTGGTAGCAAACATATTGGGAAGGGCTTAGCTGGAAGAAGTTGTTGGTGCCCGGGGACCAACGGGGAGAAGTTTATCTTCTCTGTGATGCATGCATTTATCACCCATGAATACTGCAGACTGCTCACCTGTAGTGTGGTGGTTGCTATTAATCACTTCTGCATCATTGGAGAGCATGCATGTTCCTTCTCCCAGCATGGGCAGAGCAGCTGCAGAGGCAGGGTGTGATGGATGGGCTCCAGGTTGCCCACCTGACTACATGGTGGATTTATGCGTTGTACTCAGATTTCTTCCAGTGGAGCAGGAAACAGGAAATTCCAAATTTCTCACAGGACTACTGTTGAATAGCAGATTTCTGTGCATCACCACAGAGCCAGGTGCCCATGCTGGGTTGTGAGAGATGACATGGGATAATGGTAAACCATCAATTCCCCAGAGGCTTCCAATCATCTACCTGTGCTCCAGCATAGCAGAACACGATGGCTTCTTATCCCTCTTGTGCACCAAAAGACCCATTGAAGCAACGTCTAGGGGGAGCAGTATAAGAAGCAGGGAATAACTTTGGGGCTGTGATTGCAGCCTGAATTTGTGAACTTTAAAAAATGCCCACAGAATGAGGAAAGGCAGCCTCAGAGGAGTCAGAGTGGGATCTGGAGAGCGCAGAGCTGGGATGTGGGTCCATCACCAGCTCCCTGTGTGATCGTACCCAGCTCAGCACAACACTAGAGTGTGCTGATGCCTGAATTCTTGCTTCATTAGCTTGAGCCCTAATTCCTATGTGGCTCTATTCCAATACAAGAAAAAAAGGGTGAAAATAAACCCTTTGCCTTGTCTATTAAGATTATAACATCTTCTGCTTACCATCTTCTTAGCCTTGTTTTCTTGTACTTCTGAGACAGGCTGTTAATTTCAAAGGATGGTGATTAAAAGGCAGATGAGGTACAAAGGAGGTCCAACACTCCTTTTTTATCTATGACTTAAAGAGACTGAAAAAAATTAATGTAAATATTCCCCCTACACGTGTCCCCAAACCCTCTAGGGCTCTTCTAAAAATTGCATCCCTGCCCCTCATGAGAATTCTGGAGGAGATCAATGCATGGGCTACAGCATCCATTTGATAGCCCTCCAATAAAATACTGATTTCACGAGTCCTGCAGTGGTGAGCTGTGACAATTCTCAAAGCACATTGCTCTTGGTAACATGAGAAAATAAGAAGCCTACTGTGATCTTGGGAGCCTGTAAATGCACCCGCATCCAGGGCCAAAGAGACTGAGACTTTGGAGGAAGGATCAGGGCAGCAGCTGGTCCCATCCAGCCTGAGCCCTGGTCGCTGCAGAGCTGAGACACCTCCCAAATGGCAAACAGAAAATCTGCCAAAGCAGAAGGCCTGGCTTTGGAATACTCTCATCCTGCTCATTGCAAAACGAATTAGGTTCTTTTTATATGTTCTGGTAAACAGTGAGAAGTCCTGTGAAAGCCACCACTGTGCTCCATGCCAACTCCATGCCTGTCCCCACAGATAGCACCCGTGCGTTTTCCAGCAGGGATATGCAGCCACGTGGAAGGCGACAGCTTGCGAGTGGATGAGAGGAGTTTATCAAGATGAACTTGACTGCAAAAGGGGCTGTCTTGTTGTAGGGCCATGCTGTTGTCTCCCTCCCAGCAGTGCTTCATCTTTGGGTGAGGTGCTTGCTGGCTTCTGCAATGCTCCAGTGCTTCTCATATTCTTGCAAACACATCTGCCTTGCTTATCTGACCCTCATATGCTGTCACAGGCTTTCCAGTGTCTTCCAATGCCTCCTATTACACTTCTCAAAACTTCTCCATTCCCCTCTAATCTTTCCGCCAGCACCCATGGTTTATGCCTTGGTTATGCCTCCCTTCCTTTTAATTAATTTTTCACACTACCTTGCCTGTCCCTGCTGCCCTCTCTAATTTATTGCTCACTAGCCATCATAACCCTTGGGCAAGCCTTTAATTTATCTCCTCCCGCTTCCCATTGCCCTGCTCTGTCCTTTCGCTTTATTGATTTCTCCAGCTTGCTTAGTCCTGTGCTTGCCAGCATTGTACCCTTCTCTTCCCTCCCCCTTAAAGCTGATCTGCTGAATTTATCCCCCCTGCATTAGTGACCTTGCTTCCTTGCCATTAGTGGCCCAAGTGGGCTGACCTTGTGTTGGTTGGGTCCCCACATGACTTACACTCGTGTTTCCATCTCAAAATTAATGAGGAGTGTTCTCCAAAACGTTGTAATGAGGAAAGAAGCCTTATCCCATGAGCTTCTTGCATGTTGAGGAGGGTTGGCGGCTACAGCCTTACCCAGGAGCTCCATAAGGTCTCTGCTGACTTGCCCACAGTCAAGTAGTTGTTCCGAGAATAGAGACATGGGCTCATTTGGACAATGGATTCATTTGGACATTGGATTCATTTGGACAGATTTCTTTGAGTGTCATCGCTATCTGGGGGGAATTCCTGCTTTGACCAACTCTTGGCTTCTGTTACTTCCCCAGCAATTAGTGTGTCCAGATGTTCCTTTGCCCAGAGAAAGCTTCATTGCCCATAGCGCAACCCTCTTTCTGGTTTGGTACCATTTCCCAGCCAGCATTAAAGTGAACAGGACATTGTGGAAGGGATGGATGTAAAAGTGCCTCCTGTTTTGTCTTTGTGTGCAGCTGCCCCACCTCCAGCCACAGCCTAATGCGTGAGAACCAGGTGTCCGTCTCCGCGCACAGAGAGGGAACGTTAGCTCTGGTCTGTGCTCATGAAAAATTGAATGCTCTTATTTATGATCCGTAAATAAATGGTCCATTTACTTACAGACCAGTTCCTGCCATTACCACGATGGATTTGGAAAGTGCATTACTGCAGATGCCTGGGTTATTTAGTTATCTGTAAGGGTCTGCTTTGCAGCCTGAGCACGAGCAGGGGCGGGGGGTCACTTCTAGCAACCGTTTGTTTAAGAAAGCACAGAGCAGGGCAAGATCCAGAGCTGTATTACCTGCAGGTCAGCCCGGCTCCAAAACAAACCAAGCAACATGGGAACCCTCCACCCACACAACCGTATCTAATCTTGGATGAAATGGGAACTGCAACTGCCGGTGACACTGTTCAGAGTGGGACCTGGGAAAGAAAATAATGGCATGAGAAGGCGGCAGCCACCTACAGCACTCAGCTAAATTTTTTTTTTTCCCCATCCTAGCTCAGCTCAGGTATGGTTTAAATATACCGTGACAATGAGTTCTGAAAGACCAGGAAAAAAAAGTGCATTAAAACTGTATGAAAATTGGTTAGAGATTGCAAAATAAAAGCAAGCAATGAGGAATGTTTTCCTGCTTAGCCTCACATGAATGGCATCTTTGCAGAAGCTGATCTGAGGCTTGTAATAGCTAGAAATCCAGGCAAAAACAAGCCAGAATCGTACTATTGGCACAGGAAAAATCAGCTCCTTTGTAGAACAGGCAGGAATTGGTCGCTTGAAATTTTAACTTAGCTGCCCTCAGTTCCCTGAACTGTCTGTGCTTGGAAATGGTCTAATCAAATGTGTGTTCCTATCTGCAGCACCCGTTTTGGCAGGACGTCGTGTAGCTGATGCAGTAGCATGTGGCCACTGTGGTAGGAGGACACATCGATGCCACTGGTACCAGGAGTGTGTTGGGCTCCTACAGCTCCAGCAGCCTTGGTTGTCAGGCTGGTAAGAGCTAATGCCAAAGTAATGAGGTGCCTACAAAAGGCAGCAGGGTTAGACTCTAATCTGTGCTTAGCACCATTAGATTGCACAGCAGCAGCAGTGACATGGAGCTTTTTTTCACCTGCTCATGTTTTGTTAAGACTTAAGGCTGCTCAAAACATCTCAGATTCCCACCAAGATGCCTGAGCACCAAAACACAGCACATCTGACAACCAACAGGCCTGTCCCAGCTTGATGAGAGCAGCAATACATCTGAGGAGGATCCAGCAGGTCTCCCAAAGCTCTCTCAGAGACTAGGTGAACATTATTGATTTAGCTGGTAGGTCGATTGTAAATACCTGCAATTCTGCAATAACTTAATCTCATTGTTGCATTTGTCACTAGACCATTAACATAGCCCATGTGGGCTCCGGGTGGAACTCGCTGAGGATTGTATTATTTGTGTTGTACTCCAGGTGGAATTCAGCAAAGGTTTTTTTTAATGGGCCCTGGAAGTGAAATTTGGAATTGAAATCCTCACTCTGATGTGGTCTGAGCTTAGACACCGCACTTCCTTGCTGCGCTCTTTTATATTCTCCTTTCCTCTTACAGAATTATTTGGTGCTTCCAGTTTTCCATTCTCCCTTCTTTGCTCAAACTGGACATTGCGGATGGGGATCACACTATCAATTCTGGAGACAGGTCATTTTCCTGATGCTTTCAGAGACAAAGCCATAGCAGTCAGTAAAATTCTGACCTTCTTCCCAAATTAATATTCCCTCTCTGTCCGTCTTATGGCAGTTTTTATGGCTGTATGGAAAAAAAACTCTGCTGTCTCTGTAGCTTTGTTTCTGCGGACGCTTGTATACTCCCTTTTTGATGGAAGGGAATTCACCCTCACCTGATCGGATCAATACAACAAAGGAGACAAGTGCTTTTGTGGTTGCAGGTTGGGCTTAAACACTGAAAAAACAGAAATCTGTCCCATCCTCGTAGAGCTAGAAGGAGGACTTCTGCTGTGATTTTTGCCAAGTTTGTTTTGAGACAGCAACTTACAGGGAAGGATGTGTAAGGGGCTGGATAATTTATCTTTATTATAAATTGTAGTTTGCAGGGTTTTTTTTTTCAAAATTCTGCAGACCTGTCCAAACAGTGCCTGCATAGTTCAATAAATCTGCCTTCCTAAATAAGTGACATTTCTTCTTGTCCCTGCAGTTGCTCTGCAAATAGAGAACTAAAACAAACAATATCTGCTTTTGCAAGGGGAGGAAGCTGTGTTTGGGGTTTTCCTCGACATGTTATAAACAGAGTGGACAACTGAGGGATACTGCAAATCAAAGCTGTACTGAAATTCAGAACATATGCAGATGCTGCTTTATGGCACATAAAACCAACAATATTGGAAAACGCATCATATCACCTTGTATTTTGAACATAAAGTGTTTAGCAACCTAGAGATTTTATAGAGGAACAGATGATTCTTCCAGGGAATTTGTCCACAAACAGAGTGTAAATGATGTTCCTGGAGACTCCACGGATGGCAGAAAGGGTGCATCAAGTGGAGGGGGAAGAAGCCTCTTCAGCTTAGGGAAAGAGCTTGTTGCAGGGGGCTCAGAACTGTGAGCTGAGGGTGGAAGCCTTTGTAATATATACTTGGATGGAAGCCTTGGCCCTGTATACTCTGCTTCGAGCAGTGGTACAGGAGGGAATGGCAGGTTACACAGAATGTAGGAGCAACATGAGCAGAAACCATTAGAAAGCTCTACTAAGTAACTTTAAATGTGGATTCTTTTCTCACTTTTGGCTTTGGGAGTCTGCAATGACCTTCCTTCCTTCCTTCCTTCCTTCCTTCCTTCCTTCCTTCCTTCCTTCCTTCCTTCCTTCCTTCCTTCCTCCCTTCCTCCCTTCCTCCCTTCCT